>NC_090877.1:22390144-22410144 GCF_036669935.1 Montipora foliosa | reverse complement strand
TTTAGTTTAGTTACTCATAGGTTTCACGCCGAAGCGATCATCAGCTGCCCAACATGTCTAGCGTGATAAAAAACCACAACCGCAAAATCCTGAACAGCGCCAGTAACACCTCTGCTAAATCTTTTAATTGCAAAAAGAAAGAGCATTGTCCTCTAGAAGGCGCATGCCTTACGCAGCATAGTTTATCGCGGTACGCTCACTCAACCATCATCCGGTGATGTAAAAACATACTATTCTTACTTCAAAAGACCCGGGATTGAAGACACTAGAATGTACCTCAGATGGTTCATGCTTCTTTTCTTCTGTTTCCCACCAGTTATGCAATGATCCTTCCTATCACATGAATGTGCATGCTGCTGGAGTTGAATACATTAGCAACAACCGTCAAAAATTTATTGGACCCATTACAGAGCAATTGTGGGTGTGTTGTCACAGCAACATACATGGTGTGATGTACATATTGTTCAAGCAGTTTCCGATGTATTAAATGTTACAATACGTATAAATGAATCCATTGAGGGGTGGGCACTAGTAACTCTTATCAGTCCTATAAGCGGACAACAGGGAACTACTGTTATTAACATAATTTGGACATCTAGATGAAAGAAACTATATTTCAGCAGTTCAGTTAGATTATTATAATGACAGTATTTCAGGTTATGAAATCCGCAGTGTTACCAATGTCAACAATTATTCAGAGGTAATAATCAATTAATAAACCATGGCCAAAAATGATGTGAGTGTCGGTAACAATTTCTTCAAAACAGTGGCAAAAAGATGTTATAATTATGAGAGAATCTATCAAGCGGAAGAGACAAAACAAAGAGTTCAAGGAAAAGAAAAACAATGCAAAATACCAAAAAAGATCTGAAAATATTGAAGCAGCAAGGGAATATGAAAAGGAAACATTTCACAAGGGTAAGCTTCCAATCCAGAACATATCAGAGAACTAAACAGAAAAGCACAGAACCATTAAATTTTAAGGAAAGCTATGCAGAGGTTAAGGCTAAACCAAGCTGAAATTTGTCAAGGTCAAGACTCTATTTTATTATATACGTAACGAGATTTACACTCCAAAAAGGATCGAGATAAAAATAGTCTCTTTGCGCTAGAGAAGCCAGCTTATTGGTCATACGATTTTTTTCACTAGTCAAAAACGACGTATCGACGCTCTGATTGGCTATATCGTTATTTTCACTAGTGAAAAATTGTCGTATGAGCCTTTCAATTCGCTAATATGATGTTGAACTTTGGCGGGGGTGGCCTGTGCACAGATTTGTAAACATGGCGGCCGACTGGTGTATGGTTTTCAAAGTTTTTGATCTTTTATTGCTTAGTTTTCTCCACAAAAATACTTCAGAAGATCTTAAAGGGTTTTAAAAGTGCTCAAGCGAGGTACGAAATATTTCTTTTATTTCAATATTATTTTGCTATTTGTTTAGGACTTTTGTTCACGATCGGTGGTTTGTTAGCCTCTCGATTAACACTTACCTAGATAACTTTATGATCTCTGTACTTATATAATAAACAAATTACTTCATGATTGGCTCGTTTGTACGATTTTTATTACTCACTCGTTGTGAAGAATCGTTAAACTCACTCGTTCGCTTCGCTCATTCGTTCGTTTACGCGATCCTTCACAACTCGTGAATAAAAATCGTACGCACTCACCAACTATGAAGTGATCTATATAGACATTCCATGTCAAAAGTGATTCAGTCTTTTCATCAGTGATAAGAAAACACATGGCCCTGAATATATATGCACTTGCTGTGATCAGTTATGGTTCAGACCATGTCTCTAAGTGTAACAGTATCCAATATAGTGATAAATATTCACAAGGTTTATTGGCGGAATGTATAACTGACACAAAAAGTGTTAATGTTACTGAATGGATCTGCTCTACTTGCCTAACCTGATGACATTAACAATATGACCTGGCAACAAAAATCAGACCTTATTCAAAATTACCTTGTCACCTGTGCTAGGAACTTTGAGCACATGGTACAGCTCTCTATAGAGGATGTGTTAAAGAGTAATCGTATGCCTATTAGAGAAATGGTAGACTTATTTTACAGGGTTGAATTCCAGAAAAGGGGCTCACCTCACATTCATGCATTATTTTGGGTGTCTAGTTGCATATGAGAACCCCCTGTGCTGTTACAAAGTTATCCAGCTGTTATATCATACTGACTAATGCATAAAGAAAACTTCAGCCTGACAATTTTAAACAATCGCGGTAACTTTCATATCCACGAGTAACGACAGGGGCACTTTGATTCACAATTGCATTACTAATTAAGCCGCATTCACACATTGCATTTTTGAGCTGGTGAGTAAATGACGTCACTTTCTCCTCGATCCAGATCGCTGAAAGCTTATCGATCGGAACCGCACCAAGTGATGGCGGACCGTTAATGAAAAAAGCGGAGTTAAAATAAGCAGTCTTCCTCTTGAAATTACAGCAGCTCTTGAGCATTAATCGCAAGTACTTTCTAACTGTGAAGAAAAACGAGAAATCTTTTTTTTTTCATCATCGTAGCACTTTAAGGGAAACTTGAACGTAAAGCGAAGTCAAATGTCATTTCTGTACTTGATGTAAAAACTCTCATTATATAGATCTGTACTGATGAAATACTTGGATTTTTCTTTTTACTAAAAAAAACATATCTTCAACGCGCGCGGTGAAGATAGTGTCTCTTACTCACTATCAGCACTTATAGTTCACCACTAAATTTTCTCCGATTCTTATTGGTTTAACTTGATTGGCAGATACACACATGCGTGTCAGTTACTGAAATGTACTTAAAACAGATTTATTTTGGATTTGCTTTTCTGTTTTGGGAATAACTTCCGCTCCGGCTGTAAAAACATCAGTCACAAACAGACGGGCGTGACTTAATGTGGATTTGTTCAATTGAACACCGGACCTATATGTATAAAAGTCATTGTGGTTTTGCTACATCAGCCACGGCTGTATTGTTATGCATTAACTGAGTTTGCTGCAAGAGATGAAAGCCATCAAATATCGAAGTCTGCATCTTCTTCCCTTTCCTGTATTTCTATTAACAAAAAGTGACTCAAGAACAAAGGTCAAGACTAAGTTTTGTGATGACTCTGGAATTGCTCCTCAAAAAAAATATTATTGTGAGAAATGTTGTGACAGTGTTCTGAATTCACGGAGGCAATATTATTTACTTTTCCACTTGACAGATTTCAAGGTTGTTTTTAGATTGAGTTGACTGATCACGACTATGGGAGTAACAGAGTATGCAAGGCTTCAAAGTAACTATTCTTGGAATTAAAACAGTCTCACTATAGGTGCGAAAATTGTGAAAGTTTCGTTATTTTTTTTATGCAACTGGCACCCGTTCAGGTCCTGAATTCATCATCCACGCATTTGGGTTCGAAGGTCTACTTCCCCGTCATTAGATAGCTCCGACGTCAAAGCGAATTAATGGACGTTTTTGTATCATTTATTACATAGCTGGTTAGAAGAATAAGAGTTTGGGTGTAAGCTATGGTTAGCAGAATAGTGCAAAATTCAAGAAATCAAAATTGCTTTCAACATCAACGACCAACCTGCAGTTCATCATTTTCTCTCTGTGTCAACGATAAAATTAATCCAAATTCAACGGCTAATACCATAACCAACACTTAAAACACGCCTAATCCAACAACAAACGTTAGTCAACATCAACGACAACGAATCACCTCAAAACCAACATCGAACAGCGATATTAACTTCAATGACAAAATACGCGGCTCAACAATTTGAGGACGAGTGAATGGCTATGGTCCGGGAAGGTTGGAGCCGAAAACTTCAGGGCGGCCTGGAGGAGCCACTAGCCAAAGTACTAAATGGGGCTTGTTCTTTATATATTTGTAACAGATAGTCTTAGATTTGCAAGCGTCAAACTTTACTGTAAACGTTTTCTTAAAGTTTCGAAACTCTTCCCTTAAGGTTCGAAAATGCTTCCACATGATCATGCACTCACATTCAATTCAGGGTTCAAAATAATATCACAGCTTGTACTCCGAATTTGTAGGCTACCCGGATGTCAATAATGAATGAGCATGTACGCTCAATAGTCAACAACATGATTTGTTATATACCTCGACTTTCGCTCAACAAAACGAGCACTGTGATTGGTTGATTCTTTGTCACGTGGCCCTGATCAAATTCAAATGTATCCCGACCAGGGTACAATTCCGCAGTTGTTGCCCGCTCCGGATGTTTTGCTGGATTGTTGCAGGAAAAGTCTAAATGTATAACAAAGCACTTAATGTCTGGTCCCTCGGGAGACTAGTTAGTTTTGTTTTCTCTCGATTCCTGATGTTTCCCTCCACTACGTCTCGGGAAACATCAGGACTCTCGGGAAAACAAAACTAACTGTTCCCCTCGAGACCATACATTAAGTGTATATTGTTAAACACAACTTAATTTATGACATGTTCAAAGAACTGATATTTGGGGAATCAATCTAATTATCGGTGTCACGAATTTGAAAGATACCGATAAACATTTTTTTTTTGCGATTTGCATGTATGAACTGCTACGCTAACCAACAGGAATCTGCCAAGAATTCGTTGCCAAGCACGTGATCAAAATCTTCCCGAATTGAAATAAGGAAGCATTTTCAAACTTTTATAGAAGAGTTTCGAAACTTTTAAAGATACCTTTGTAGTGAAGTTTGACGCTTTCAACTGCTCAAAATCTAAGACTAACTGTTACAAATATATAAAGGACAAGCCCCATTCATTACTTTGCCTAGTGGCTCCTTCAGATCCCTTGTTCTATTGCCAGCATGCCGGAATTTTCCGGTTCCAATCTTCCCCGACCAAAGCTAGTCGCTCGTCCCCAAATTGTTGAGCCTCGTATTTTGTTGTTGAAGTGGATATCGATGTTTGATGTTGGTTTTGAGGTGATGTTGACTTACTTTTGATGTTGGTTACTGTATTAGCCATTGAATTTTTACTCTTGACCCAGAGAGAAAATGTTGAACTGCAGGTTGGTTGTTCATGTTGGAAGCAATCTTGATTTCTTGAATTTTGCACCATTCTTCCAGCCATAGTAAACGCAACACGATCTTTTCCTCAAATGAAGGATTATTATCCTTCATTGTCAGTTTGCTCCAAATGAAGTATTATCCTCCCTTAAGATTACTCTGTCCCAGGACTTGTGGTAGCAGATAAAAAGAAAAAAAAAAACAAGTAAAAGCAGTCCCTCAACAGGATTTGCACCCGGAGCACCCACTTTGAAGGAACTGTTTTTATCCACTTAACCACCAAAGATCAACTAGCTGACAATTGCACCAGTTATTTACCAACACTAATTAGTATATAAAAAAATCATTGCTGAATAGTGGTTAAGTCTAGTGCTTGATTTTAAAATGGTTAGCTTTCTCTTGAGGTTTGGTAACCGACATTTTCTCCAGTTTAAACTTGTTTCTTATCGGGTGATAATACATGTTTCCAGCGGAATTCGGAAGGAAAAAAATTGACATATTAAAAATAATAATTTTTTGGCAGTTATCGATGTGGTAGTCTAGTGGTTAAGTGAAGGGGTTATTAATCAAACGCTCCCAGGTTCGAGTCTTGCGAGTCCAGACATTGGGGTTCGGCTTTTTAAAGAAATATGTTCATTTCCCATGATCCCCATCAAGCTTTCAGTGTCCAAAATGAACGATAATACTTCAATTGGAGCAAAATTGACAATGAAGAATAATCCTTCAATTGAGGGAGAGACAGAGTCGGTAAACGGTATGAGCTTCAGTTAATATTCAACGACTATAGTGGTTTTCACGTTACGTCATCGCCGTAGTGTTCGTGGACGAGAAAGAATTATCTTTCATTAGCTCCTTTTGTTCGTCCACCAGCGATAGACCACATTCGTATTCTCAGTATTGGACTGGAACTAGCTTGCAATAGAGTCTAATGCGGGGAAATCTTTTCAAATGCAAAGACCTTTTAATATATTCCCCCGCATTAGCCTCCATTGCAAGCTAGTTCCAGTCCAATACTAAGGATACGAATATGATCTATTGCACATTGCAACATAGTTATCTGTGTCTCTAGAGAATAGTTGCAAACCACATATCGTCTAGTGAAATGAAAAATAGCCAAAATGAAATAGTATTGTTTTTCAAGAGCGTGAACTTTCCATTAATTTCCCACATCTTAGCCGTTCCATAACTGCCATGACAAGCTTATTCCACATGACTGACTTTTGTAAACCAAATATTTTAAAAGAAAAATGGGTAAATAAATGACAAGTAAGCTCCCATAGTGGCTGAGAAGACTGAAAAATTCCCTCGAACGGCGGTAACGGTACCATAATTAACGGAAGCGAGGACATAAATACAAGGAATGAGACTAAAATTCCATTACGTATAGCAATACACTTGATCAACTCAGGGAAAAGTCAAGACAGTTGACGTGCACCTAATTGGGCTTGATTTCAGGTATGTGTCTAAAATGACAAAATATGGAAGGAGCAGCTGAGATGAAAGTCAAGTCGGCAGAGCCGACGCTTGCCTTCAAGCCCAGTGTCGTCGTCGAAATACTGGGAGCACTACATGAAAAAGGAAAGAATGTGAAGAATCGAACGATTATCAATTGTGCTTTGTTGTCTGTGCGCAACATACATGTTGTGCATTATCACGTTGTCTGTTCCACGCACGATGGTGTGTAACACTCACCAAAAGTGATTACTCGCTTGAATAATTTCAAGAATAGTAAATAGTTGTTATGGTCTCAGGCCTGTCGTCTTATCACTCACGATGTCGCGGAACATTTTGATTTCACAGAAACTGTAATGGACGAGAACACAATTTTCGGATTCGTTTGTTTAAAGTGTTTGGTTATAAAGTAGGTTCGCATATGTAAACAACGTGACAGTGTGCCACAAGGCAAGTCTTTCGCACCACATAAATATCCATAAATACGCGGCAATTCATACAAGGGCATCTGGTCTGTAAAAGCGTTTCAATCTAATTTACAGCAAGCTGTACTCAACCCAGAAGATATGTCTCCATCAAGGGTATTTTTCGGGCATGTATTGTTTGGTGCAATCGTAAGCGGAACAATCGTCGTGCTTTGTATTTTAGCAATGAGACAGGATACTACAGAAGAACCTGATGGGGGATCCAGAAAGTCTCCCCAAGAACACGACGAGAGAGACTAACAAGCCTAAACGGTAAGAGACGTTTAGCAATTATTACCTTTACAAGAAAAGACTGCCCCAAAACCCCTTCAAAACGCGTAACGGGGATTTCTAGACTTCTAGAGTTTTTTAAGATTACGGCCAGGTTTTTGGCTTTTTAAAATACGCTGTTCAATTTATCATAAGAAGTAGTTGTCGAGGTGCATTGCAAATATACAAATTTAAAAACTCAGTTTGCGAAAATGATGGCAGAGTAATACAAAATTGTTGAACTGCAACGGAAAATACAACCATTTCGAGTGCCAGTCGGTATGGGGTATTCACCAATTGGTTCCATCAATGGACACTAACAAGACAGCGCTTATCCAATGTAGTTTCCATCGAGTAATTTCTGGGACCGTGTTCTCCGTGTTCGAGCGATAAACTCCCTATCCCCACAGACGTCTTTGCCCGTTTTACATAGTGAAAATATTATACCGTTTCTCTTTCCGTTTCTCTTTTGTAAGCACGTGCGTGATAACTAAAAAAATTATACACCTTAAGTCTTACCCTGTATTTCTTTTGCTTTCTAGCAGTGACGAATAACGGAGCAGTTTGATGTTTGGGAGACGCAATACAGAAGATTCTTGATATACATAATCAGTTGACTGTTTGACATGAACAATTTACTAACCTAAAATTTAGTTAACTACCTATGAAGAAATTGTTTAGCGCGCCTGCAGTAATGTTAAGGGTGAAAGGCTTAGTCTTAATATTTGAAAGCGTAATCTATCGTAAGCGCCAGCTACTTGTGCTCGCCTTTGAAGAAATGTACCAAATGAGCCATTTCAATGCCAAAATAACTGTCACGAAGGCTTCTGAACCAAACAGGACATAATAAAATTAAGGATATTGTATATTACTTCGTCTCATTGTATTTCTTTCATTTTTTAAATTGCAATTGCGAACATGCACCGCCAGATTAGGAATCGAAAAACCACTTGACCCATGGTACTCTTGCGAGAAAAGGTAAGGCCGATGAATGAGACTGAGATGTAGAAAAATCCTCGTCGAAGAAGAAACTTGGAGGCGAAAAAAAACGACAGACCGTTTTGATTATTTGATTAAATTTAGTTTCATTTTTATTTCTCCACATACATACCACACGTAAAGAAAAAAAAAAGTAATGTGCATCAGTTTCATTGGCTCATGATGGGAGCGAGTTAATGGCCTCTGGCGAGCTATGACTTTCTTTGATGGGCAGAAATATTTATTAGGGTCATACGGAATTTTAATTCCGAACTAAACTATCCTTAGAAAAGCAAATCAATAAAACTTGTCAATCTTCTTTCTTATATCTGCATAACATAAGAAGAATAAGGAAATTCCTGAACAATGAATCCTCTGCCACTCTGATCCATGCATTCATGACATGTCGTGTTGATTACTGTAACAGTCTTTAATTATGGTCTTCCAGCCTACATATATCATATATCATATCATATATCTTTCTTTACCCTCGGATTTCAGAGTAGCTTGGTGTAGCTAATATCTCCGAGCATTTACCCTCCCAACCATGATACACCACAGAAGACAGATCACAACACCGGGAACTACATTCCATACTCTTTACGACAAGTGTGTGGGTTCTTTTACGTCCCACAGGATTATGAACATTGAAGGGTTGTGAGACGGGACCACCGGCTTATCGTCCTTATCCGAGAAGACTAGAGAGTCTAACCATTTGCAGATGTAATTACAAAGGCAGCACTTTCTCCTCAGTCATTTAAAGACCCTGAGTGTTGGTCCGGCCGGAGTTGAACTCACGACCTCCCGCGTGACAGGTGCTCAACTCGACTTCGTCTCAGTCCATAAACACGCAAAAAAAGAACTTGGCCAATATCCAGCCATCTTGACCTCACGCTTGGTCAATAACCGATTTGGTTCGCGCAGGAGAAACATCACATGCTACAACCCATCATTCGACATGCAAGTAAAGACCAACCTAGGAAAAAAGTTCCTAAGAATTGTCGATGAGTGCGGCTTTCCAAAGGGCCACACCTTGATACCTGTGTTTAACAGAAACACCGTGAAGCTGTCGTAAAGTTGTATGCCCAGCGTCGAAAACATCATTGATGCTCACAACAAAAAATTATCCAACCCCAAAGAAGCTGTGCAGAGCGACAAGGCACACTGCAACTGTACCAAAAAAGCTGAGTGTCCACTCGAGAACAAATGCCTCACGAAGGGTATCATTTACCGGGATACCGTGACATCGGAAGAGGGCAGCGAAACATACATAGGCCTAAGGGACACTGAGTTTAAGTCCCGCTTTAGGAACCACAAGCAGTCCTTTAAAAAGCAGATGTACTCCAGCCAAACCGAGCTAAGTAAGTACGTGTGGGAGCTAAAACAGAAGAACATACAGCACCGTATCACTTGGAAGATAATTGACAAAGCGCATCCCTACTCGCCTATATCGAAGCGATGCAATTTATGTATACTTGAGAAGTACTATATACTAAGGCATAGAGACAAAGCGACACTTAACAAAAGATCTGAACTCGGAAGTAGCTGTACACACGCCTCGAAATTTTTGCTGAGAAAGGTTTTGCTGAAGAATGTTAGATGCCTTATAACAATAGAACAAAAGAGTGGAAATTGCCAAGTAAGTTCAATTTGAATTTCAATGAATACCGCGATGGATATAAATATAGTGTAAATGTAATTCCGTTAGGAAACTCCCGAAGAGTGAGGGCACTTGTAGAGTTTAAATAAACCGAATTGAAGACCCACCGTTTCCCGTGATATGTATTTATATATCTCCTAAATGCAGGACTAATTTGTCGATTACGGAATGCAGTCTATTTACCTTTACTTGTATATATATATATATATATATATTTTTTTTTTTTCTTTATTCATTTATTTTACATGTTGACATATTTATTGACAGCGCAACTGAACATTTCAATGCTAATAATAATAATAATAATAATAACTATTATATGCTTCACTTCTAACAGCACTCAGCGTGTCAGTATTCCAAGTTTTTCCCACGCAGAAATTTTCCTAGTCAATTACTTGTGCGTTTCTAAATAAATGGGTGGCTGATTAACCACGTGTGGGTGGCAATGTCTGAGACTTTTTTTGAAGGCTTTTGTGTTTTTCAAATGTACTTATATGTGTAGCTGTACTGAGCTGCTTTACAGACAATCCAGACATGCCACAAAAATAAAAGGAAACATCTACACATACACTGTATAGAAGTAGAACATATGCACCAGTTTCCCTATAGGGACCATTGTAAGTCCCAAAATATAATAAAACCAATGCTTGTGCAAAATTTTGGAGGGCAAACAAAGACTATTAGGCCCTTTTCAAACGTCGTCGTGCTACTGCCGTGCTGGAGCTGGTCACTTGTGGGTTTTAATGACAAATGACCAACTCCCAACGTCAGTGGCTTCGTAGTTCAGTTGGTTAGAGGGTCGCACCGGTATCGTGAGGTCACGGGTTCAAACCCCCGTTGAAGTCCTAAATTTTTCAGGCTTCTCTACCCAATTGCGTCCACAACTGCAAGGATCATAGCTTTACTTGATTTCATATCCGCAGTTCAGGATATAATTCATTTCATATATCATTTCGTTCAATACTGTGAGGGGCATTTAAGTAACCGTCCCCTATTGTCGTTTAGTCCCGTTGGCCGTCTTAGAATGTACTACCGTTATCATCTTTCTTCTTTTTCCCGAGCTTCTGAGATACTCATTGTAAACTTTGTTGAGATTTTAGTTGATAATGAAACGCTGATACAGTACATTCTCGTGAGACAGATAAATGGGTGGCGATAAAGTGCCGTTGCATTCTCCTATGACAGACAAATGGCATTCAGTGGGAGAGGAGTAGCCAGTAGTTCTGTGCGCTTGTTTCGTGCTGGTTTGACCCCCCGCGAAGGTCGGCTCTCTGACTGGTGGACTCAAATTTTTAATGACATGCAAAGGTCTGTGATTGGTGAGAAGCAAAGTAGCGACGTCATCATTTAAAACCATAAAACAAGTCAAAAATAGCATTTTTACGAATTCAAAAGGGTTTAATGAAAAGAAAAGATTTAGTGACAAACGGGAACGTATGAGGCGGCCTGGTGCAGCCTCGTCCCTGTCCCGTCCGTTCAAGGTGGAATCGGATCTGTCTCTGGGCGGCTTTGCCGTTGTCTATCGGCACGAGAGGTCGAAGGGAGATTTTTTTTTCATTTGTTCCGTGAGTCGCCAGAGTTTGTAAACTCTTCCGTCTTTCGTTTCTGTCCTTTATGTTTCCACATTACCCTACATTGCCCTTAGCGAAAACAGAAAATTTGACGTTTTGGGCCCAGGTTATGCCGAAGTTATTTGCGCTTTAATTGTTTTTGATGACCCTGCTCCAGATAAGTTTCTGACCCCTGGTTTCTTAATCAATGTAGAACAATAAAATGATTTTCATTATCCTCCTGTGACTCGGGGCACACAACACAGCTGCACTTCCGTTCGATGTATACGCATGAAATCAGCCTCCCTCCGCCACATATAATCGATATTGGAGCTGTCAAGAAATCGGCTTCGCGCGCGACAAAGAAATTGTTTGTGTCAAACATTGGGCAAACAAAATATTAACTCGAGCGTGGACAAAGGATGTGCAAGTATGTGCCTAAACTGTTTTTTATTCTGTCCTTGATATGAAGAAATCTTGTATACGAAAAAAAAAACGAGTTTGTTTTGGAATAATAAGAATAAAGCAGTGCAAAATATAAGGAACGTAGAGACTTATAAGAAGTAGTGGTAGATAAAATATGAGCGGGAGGTTTGTATGTGTCTTTGCAATGGCAACTAGGCCGAAATTAAGGAAGCGTACAATATCAGTCATAAAAGCCCTAGGGCACTCACCCCTCACTGATCATCCCTCACTGGTCATGTCTCACTCTCAGTGATCACTTACATAAAAGTTGCTGCCGTAGACAAACCGCAAGTCATACAAGGGCATCTATTCTGCAACGACGTTCCAATCTGATTTACAGCAATTTGTATTCTACCTAGAAGATATGTCTCCATCAAGGGTATTTTGCGTGGGTGCATTGTTTGCTGCAATGGTAAGCGGAACCATCGCCGTGCTGTGCGTTCTAGGAATGAGACAGGATGCCACCGAAGAACATGAGGGAGGATCCAAAAAGTCTCCCCAAGAACACGATGAGAGAGACTACTAGGCCTAAACGGTAAGAGATGTTTAACAATGATTACTTTTACAAGAAAAGATTGCCTCCTGCCAAAACCGTACCCCTTCAAAACACGTAAAGTTTTCTAGATTTAATTTTCTCCCTTCCTTTTAAATTACGGCCAGTTTTTTGGCTGTTTAAATTACGCTGTTTTAGTATAAGAACAACTAGTCCATGTGCATTGCAAATATACAAATTTACAAACTCAGTTGTGAAAATGATTGCTTATGCACGAGTAAATGTGCTGGCTAAGTCACAAAATTGTTGAACCGAAACGAAAACGTAACACGACCATTTCTAGCAGTTGGTATGCAGTTTTCACAATTGGTTGCATTGTTTGTAAGCAAGAGAGTGATAGCTAAAAAACATATTGTACAACCAAAGTCCTACCCTGCACTTGTTTTGTTTTCTGGCAGTGACGAATAACGGAGCAGTTTGATGATTGATGTTGCACTCTTCTCCTTTGGAAGACGCATTTACA
This sequence comes from Montipora foliosa, assembly GCF_036669935.1. NCBI lineage: Eukaryota > Metazoa > Cnidaria > Anthozoa > Scleractinia > Acroporidae > Montipora > Montipora foliosa. The sequence continues at coordinate 22,397,280 of NC_090877.1, read as the reverse complement.
GAAGATTTTTGAAATATACATAACCAGTTCACTGTTTGATGTGGCCAGATTACTAAACTTAAATTTGGTTAACTGCCAATGAAGAAATTATTTAGTGTAGGCTCATAAATGTAAAGGGCGAACAGCATAGTTTTAACATATAAAGCATATCGTACGCGCCAGTTCCAATTTGCTCATCTTAAAAAAAAAGTACCAAATGAGCCATTTGAATGCCAAAATACCTGTCACGAAGGGTTCTGTATCAAACGGAATAAAATAAAACTAAGGATATTGCGTCAAAGTGTGTCTCGCTGTATTTCTTTAATTGCGCACATGTACCGCCAGGTTTGGAATCCAAACCACTTGAGCCATGGTACAATTTACAAGCCTGCTGAGTGAGATATAGAAAACTCCTTAGCGAGAAAGAAACTTAGGGGTGAAAACGACAGGCCGTTCTGATAATTTGATCAAATTAAATTTCATTTTTATTTCGCCACATACAAATCACACGTAAAGAAATAAATGCGCGTTAATGGCCTATGACGCGCTATTTTGATGCCTTAATGATTATTGACTTTCTGTATTCACTTCTGTTTTACTATTTGTCATTCAATGTTTTTTTTTTTTGGTATTTAAAAACACCGTCGTCTCTTCAATGCGAAACGCTAAATAAAGCTTAGAGAATTCAAGTTTGTCATTTACTGGAAAATATACGCACTTGCTAGCTATAGAATGAACTCGAAATTCTTCATACTTCACCCTGTGGCGGCCAATATTCATTTCCAGTACTTTGAATGGCGCAATGAATTCAATAGAAATTCACGTTTTTGACTGCGTTTTAAAAACAATGGCATGGTTGATCGACCACGTCACGCGTGCCTGGGTATCAGTGTTTGACTGTTTTCAAGTCTCTCCTATATAACTCAAGGGGGAGCCGGTCAGCGCAGAAAACCTTATGAACAATTTTTGGTCCTAAATACAGAGGCATTGCAATTTCAATCCAGGATTAAGAGAAACCTTTTCGAAAAACGTGAGACACCGGAAAAGTCAGTAAAACAATTTAACCACAATTTGTTATTTCTCAGAACTTACATTTGTAAATGTACCCTGATTGCACGAAGACACTCTACTTTCCAATCTTTGTAAACGAACTCTTTGTAACAACAGAGCTGAAACCATTAAAGAACCTTTCGCCTCAGGCTAATTTTCTAACATCGGGTCTAACAGCTAACACTTACATGAGTTTAAATTTGCATGTGAGATGAAGATCAATGTGGACTCCTAAGAATTTGGCGGTCTCTACATATTTATCAAAACTGGTGTCTTTCTGTAATGCTCTTATCTAAGAATGATCTCGATGACAAATGCACTTGTCTCTGAAAAATTCCTTCAACGATTGTTTCTAAGTCTTTTAATTATTGTTCATGACGCTACTATAAGAGAGTGAAGGTTTTAAGCAAAGGAAAGGAAAGGAAAGGAACTTTATTTAAGTGTCTAGTAGATTTAGCGCTGGAGCACTAATTGGGGACACTGTAAAGTGAAATTAACAATTCAGTAACACAACAAGTCAAACGTTGGTTTTTGAGGAGAGGGGAAACCGGAGTACCCGGAGAAAATCTCTCGGTGCAGAGTAGAGAACCAACAAACTCAACCCACATGTGACGCCGAGTCGAGGAATCGAACCTGGGCCACATTGGTGGGAGGCGAGTGCTCTCACCACTGCGCCATCACTGCGCCATCCCTGCACGCCCATGTTTACAACATGATGGGCCAATCTAATGACTATATCTACTTTGTTTAATAGCGGAGCTCCATAGCTAAGAAAATATGGTAACCCATCGATGTGAGAAAATTTGGTTTTATAGGCATGACGTCATCAACGTCCGTACGTACAACGTACGTACAACGTACGTACGTACAACGTACGTCCGTACGTCCGTCCGCCCCTTCATGTATGCCAATGTGACCAGTACACGTAAACATATCACGGGCTAATTAAAGTTTAGAGCTCATCCAGGAGGCAATACTACATTTGACACTAAGTAGTTTACAGCATACATCTTTGATATTGGACATCAATGTTATGGTCAATTGACACCTGTCAAAACAAGGTATCCGCTGACCAGTATCACGTGACTATATAGCGGGCTCAAGTTAGACCTTATCGAGGTCAGCTGTTTTTTTGAAGTTGACCGCTGACCAGGGACTGGTTGTTGATTGGATCGCAGGCCCAAGCCAGGTCAGACACTCACACACACCTGATCGAGGCTTCATTTTCGCGCTCTTTCTGTGGCTCGACGCGCCTACACAGCCACGCTACGTCAGCAAAGCTCTTGACAGTCGATGCTTTTCGTGTTCAGGGGCCTGTTTCTCGAAAGTCCCGGTAATTACCGGGCCCGTTAACTTACCGGGACCGTTACCGGGAAACTTTATCGGGACCGAAAGAGTGTTTCTCGAAGCACCCGTAAACTTTCCCGGTACTTTTCGGGGCCGATAAAATAACCGGGAGTTACCAGGCTCTTGCATACACTTCACGCTCGCCATGAAAAGAAGGACAATGACTTGGCACTAGATCCGTAGAGCTCGTAGCATCCAGTTTCCCAACCGAGCGCTGTGATGTAAACAAAGGTGGCGTTCGAAGAGATGACCTTCCATCGTTCCTATTTACACCTTCTAGCAGTGAAGGCGACTTTTTAAACCTCATTGACGGGAGAAATTTTGCAAAGGGTGTTTAGATGGCAGCATTTTCTTTTATTCACGCTTTTTGTAAGCAACACTTTTAGTTTGCTGGGAAGCAACGTTCCTTTGGAGTAATAGAAGCTCAGAAAATGTTACAACGAGGTTAAGCGAAATTCTCGATCTCGAAGGCTTCGATTCAATACAAGTAGCAAATTGCAGCGTACAGCGAACCAGTGGAAGGAGGTATGTCTTTGAGTCATCGTTTAGCATTATCAGATGTTTTGAATTCTCTTCAAGAACATCTGTTTTCAATTTTATCTCGACAGGTACGTCGGGTGGAATTCCGTCTTACCTCAGGTTCACTGCATTTATTTCGATTTTCATTGGCATATATATGCGAACACTCTCAAGATACACTATTTGAAAAAAAATCAGGCAAGATTTCCGCATAGGTCCCTACTTCATTATGCATACACTCCTTTGTTTCAAGAAAACAATAGCGATAACAATAGACGTCCTTTGGGACTGTGGCGCTTTGTTCTTACTTTTAAGAGGTTTTTTTTTAAGTCCATATGGACTTAAAAAAAGCCGGTCGAACTTCTGTCTGAAATACGGAAAATCGAACAGTTTTTCCTGCAATTTCGGCAATTTTCCTGCAATTTTACCCATTTTTCAGATTTAGAATAAGCGCAAGAAGTGGAGTTTCAAGCAATCGTTGTAATAGGGTTCAGATTCGCAAACAACAAACAAACCAAATAAAAGTACTGTCATAAGAAATTTAACGGCTACCTGCTCTTTTTATCGTGAAATTGTTCTTCCTGTCTGTTTAAATTTCGCCGAGACACTGCAAAGTGTATATTTTCTTCCTTTCCTGTATTCAGGATCACGAACGGTGCATTTAGTGGGATTTTGCGATTTATCGTTCTTTGTAGAGATCGGCAATATGCTCAATGATACTTCCAAGTAAATAACTTTGGTAGAGATCCATGGATGTTCCATGGATGTTTCCGTACGAGGCATACTTCGTTTCATTCCCCAACATATCTTTTCAATTCCCTGCTGTGGGCTCGTTTGTCTGGGTCGACGAAGTTTTAGCCCTTGTCTTGTAGGCGGTTATAAACTTTCCGGCCACAGGTGGCTAGGGCTAATATTTTTTCAAGGAAAGTTTACGCTCAGAAAATTGATATGTGTTCTGGCGGATTGAAGGCTATCCATTGCAGTTTTTTCTTGAGCATCGCGAAACAGATCCATCTCCCGATGCGGCACTTTGTCTTTGCCAACTGACTGCGTTTTCACACAGGTTTTGGACACGGAAGACGAAAGTAAATTGTTTTCTTTGCACCACTCTATGCACAACTCTGGAAAGGCTATAAAGTAGGGACAATTTCCAAATGATCATTGAATCTCCCATCGCTGTGACGCTTTTACTTCGGTAGCCATCTTGATTATTACGAAGACACTAAAAGTTTGCTTCAAAAGAAGGGAAACATGAAACGATTTTAATTGCAATGAACTCGTGCATGAAAGTTTCCCATGAAAGATGCACCAATCAGACTTTAAGCGTGGTATACTCTTGCTCGCAGTGAACTTATAAGTGTGCCGCACGCACGGGGCATGAAGGAAAAGCAGGTCACAGTTCACAGCAATACTGGAAAACCTAAAACTATCACAGGGACTAACCTTAAGCCTAAACAGTGCCTTTAGTCGTAATTAGGGTTACGGTTAGCATTATTAAAGGGATGGGTTGTTTCAAGAGTAGTAAAACGGGGATCTCTTAACGGTAACCTACAAGTGTAAGTTCTATTGTAAGTGCTCGGCGCGGCACGTCTATATAATTACGTATTATTGTCATGTAAATAGTCAGCCAGAATTCAAAATAAATATCATTTTCAAGGTGTGAATTAGCAACTTGACACGTTAGCTCAGTGGTAAAGAACAGGGACAAGTAATCCAGAGGTTTACAGTGGGTCGGAGTTCAAGGCAAGCTGCGAGTGACATATCATGGGATAAAATGGCAGAAAAAGCCGAGCGGGATCTGGAAATAAGAAGAAGACGAAGGGATAGAAAAAGGAAGGCTGGGGCAAAAACGAGTAACGGTGTGGGGGATGAAGGGAAAGAAGAGAGAGAGGGAGGGAGAGAAAAAATGAGATCCGTTTTTATTCCCCCCGTAAGTACAAATTACCCATGTATATATTCGGTTCTCTTGGGTGTACGTATTGTTCTACAAAACAATAGCGCGCATTAATAATTAATTTATTCTGCATGCATAATGAAGTAGGGACCTGTACGGAAATCATTCCAAAAATCACGTTTATTTAATGAAAACAAAATAATGTTCTTAATTATATAGTTATTTATCATAAGGGTATAGTAGATTTTAAAAGACATTGCTAAAAGGGATCAATTAGTAGGTAATCACTAAATTAGTTTATGGGATAATTCTATCCTTGATTTATTGTGACTCCTTCAAGTCAAAGATACTTGGTGAACCCCTAGCTGGAAGTAAGATAGTTATATTGTTAAATTTGTGGCACCTTTATTAAGGGGGTGGCACTTAACTACAGAAGGACAATGGTTGCTAAGGAACCTGTTTAGTCAAAGAGCCCTACAAAAAGGTTGCATGGATGGTTCTTTGAAGTAACTCTTTCGATGGAAATCTGACATCACTTCAATAAAGGTGTATGCGCAACTAGTCCCAGTCCTCGGTCTCGAAAAGAACAAAAAGATGAGGTGGTTTTTTCATCGGATGGGAACAGTCCCATCAATATTTGTAAACTGTAGCTTGGAATTTGTATTTGGGCAAAAAATGGAACTGATATTTTGAAAAGTGCATCATCAGAGGAGGGCCGTAAATCCATGCTACACTGATTTTGTTTTAGATTGTTCTTGTACTGTTGCATTAAAAAAATTGTGAAAAACATACCGGTAGTTAACTCGCTGAGTTGTTAGGCATTTTCTGTTTTGGCCATGTGATTAACCAAATATGGTTGTCAGTCAAATCAGTAGAAGAAATGTTAAATAGAACACTCTTGACAAAAAATGGTAACTGCAGAGTTAAAGAGACTCAAGAAATGATTATTTGAAGGGGTCCATAGCAACAGTTTGGTAGTTAAGAGCCACCCCCCTTAAACCTGATTGTTTTCATGCGGCAATAATGACTTAAATGCTGAATTAAATGTGTTGTCAGTAATTCAAACTGTGATAGCATCTTACAAGCTAAAAATGGGGAAATTGGAACTAGAAAGTGACATTTTAAAGGAGAAGCAGGTACCAATAATACTCAGTCATCCTGAAATCACATTTGATGAACAGGGTTTTGTTAAGCCATGATGAGTCCAGGTGATCTGGTGGTAAATTTGCGGTCTTAAGAAAAGATTGATTTTGTTGTTCTCATTTTCATGTCTTTGAGACAGATGTCCTGTTGATCATAAACAAGACTGGCTAGATTCTAGAATAACCATCTACTTAATTTGCATAGGAATAGCGTCTGTTATTAATATGCCTAGTTCTTCAAAGGGCACTACTGCAAGAATACAATAGAGGCCGGGTGTTACATTATAACACTCGACCAATGGAAATGAAGCAATTGAGTGATTAATTTTATTAGTAGTTTTATTTTTATGACTGCTCCATGTCTTTGGCAATTTTGTTGTCAGGTTTTGGCTTTTGTTTGTTTTTTTGTTGTTACTTTTAACACAGATGCAAAACTATTTTGCTTGTATGTATCAGGGGGGTTTCATTTACTAGCTCGTAGGAAGGGGGGGGGGGGGGTGGTTGGCAAAATTACTTGGAAAGTCCTTCAAACATTTCCCAACCCCCTCTATAGTAATGGCAACAATCACATAACCCCAATCTTTATACAGCATTATATCTCAACCCCCCTCTTTCTCTCCCTCATACATACGGGAGCCACCCAACTTATACATGAAAGCAGAACAGCTCAGTCAGTTCATCCTATGCATTCATGTGTTATTAGCATTACTGCTTATATTCAACATTTTCAACTCAATAATCATCTATATCCTTAGAAGCAACAATTCAGCAGGAGGCATAGCATGAGGCATCTTTGGAGGTACGCATGTGCGTATGTGCGTATATGGTCGCTGCGCCCCTTTTCAGCTTGCATACCATCACAAAAAGTAAAATATATGGCATCCGTCACTTTTAAAACTTCATAGGAAGGGCGGTGCATTTCCATGTCCAGACCATTGAGAGTTTTAAAATCATTACAGGTATTTCCCAATACACTACAGGCATTTCCCTGTTCCCAGGAACAGTTCCCATGATTGGGAAAACATTTGCCAATGGCCAGGAAAATGGGTGTAATATTATAAATCATCTCTAATATGTACATTCAGCTTTGAAGTCAGCAAAATGAAGTGGAAAAGCCAACATTTCAATCAACCCCCTTCAAAAGTGCTAATAAATGAAATCCCCCACACTGTTTCCCTTTTTTGCAGTGTCATTTAAAATGAACT
>NC_090877.1:22375144-22382644 GCF_036669935.1 Montipora foliosa | reverse complement strand
AAGATGTCATAAACGTCTTTATCAAGTTTGTATTTGTTTGTATCAAGACCCTAGCAGAGCTTATTATGTAAAGGGACATAAAAATACGTCATATTGATGAATTATCTTAGCAGTAGTTTCTTTGTTTTTTTTTTCCTATTAATGTTTTTGAACAGGATTTGAGATTTTCTGACATAATAATCCGGCTATAATTTAAATATGGCTTTCAGTAATAGGCTGGAGTTGTAAAATGTGCTTAAAACTCCGGCTTTGGCCCAATTAATGTCAATGACTTACAAATGAACTATACCTAAACCTTTACAAGAGCTTTAATAAAGATCATGGACTTAAGACTGTGTTGTTATCTTTGTCACGATGGTATTCCACTGTGTTATAGGATTCTCCTGGATGGCTGCTTCAATAATATTTATATGAAACGTACATTCAGCAAAAGGGCAACGAATCAGTTTATTGATAGACAGACACGACCTCGCACTTAACTAGACAATTTAAGCAATTGTCACTTTTATGACAAATGACATGACACGAGCCCAATAAACTGACATGCTCCCAACTGTGTGGCTTCATAGCTCAGTCGGCAGAGCATTGCACCGCCGGGCATCGCAGAGGTCATGGATTCGAATCCCGTTAAAGTCCCCTGAATTTTTCACTGAGGTGTCTATAAGGGTGACAATTGCTTAAAAATTCCAGTTAAGTGCTAGTATCACCTCTATCTTTCGTCTATAGCCCGCACTTCAATCTAAACAAAAGGCATCATCTCGAGGCGCTGGGGGAATAAACTCATACAAATCCTTCTACTTATTCTCCAGAGCATCGAGATGATGCCTTTTGTTTAGGACTGAATTTTAATATATCGAAATTGGTTTATTGTATCACACTACGATATGTGATTAGTTTTTTGTTTCTTCGATGAAATGATATATGAAATGGATCATATATGAACTGTGGATATGAAATCAAGTAAAGCTATGATCCTCGCAGTTAGGAACGCATTTTTTGCAACTGCGTAAAGAAGCCTGAAAAATTCAGGACTTCAACGGGGTTTGAACCTGTGACCTCGCGATACCGGTGCGACGCTCTAACCAACTGAGCTATGAAACCACTGAAGTTGGGAGCTGGTCATTTGTGGGTTCTAATGTTCCCGTGATGAATGAATCAACGTCATCGTACGGAAGGCAACCAGCTTTCCCACCCACCCAGCCCTATGACACTCTTATGTCTGTTGATTTTTGTCCGTTGTTGTTTCTTCTTTTTTTCCGAACTTGTCTCTGAGATACTCCTTGTAAACTTTGTTGAGATTTTATTTGATAATAACGTGCCGTTGCATTCTACTGTGACAGACAAATGGTATTCAGTGGGAGAGAAAGAGGCAGGAGATATCAAATACCGAGATGGTTTATCACTGTAAGTCAGAAAGGCAATACAGTAGAACCCCGGTAACTCAAACACTCCCCTACTAACTCGAAATGAGTCTCAATTCCCTTGGATTTGACTCAACTTTTCAGTCATTTTGACTCGGTTAACTCGAACTCGGATAACTCTAAAAGCCCGCTAACTCGAGCTAAATTTCGTTTCCCTTGATCAAAATTTACCCCGTTAACTCGAATTTCAGGCATTAGCAGAAAGAATCTTCAGGAGCTCTCCACGACAACCGACGCTGCATTCATTTTTTGTGCCTAAGCTATAAGAACTTAACGGATAATAGAACGACTCCGACGCAAAAGGGAACATAAGTTAAGTGTATTAAACAAACATTCAGTATTGCATTGTCAGAAGAATACATAATCCTTACAGTAGTTACAAACAGTATTGCACTGTATTGTATACCGAAGTGCTGAAAACCAATACCGGCTACCGCCTCGTGTGCCACTTTTTTGTTCTTACCACATTTTGATGTCATCTGTGATCTATTACTGAACAGACGTACGGCAACATGGAATCTATTTGTTAAGCTGATGATACAGGCCATTTAAGTTACAGTGTAACAACCAATACCATTTCTTGCTCATTTATTACATAACCAAAAGCTCTAAAAAGAGTACTTTGTCGCAATATTCACCTGTTTCAAAACGTCTGAAGCTATAACCGTGGTTCGTACAACTTACGGCAAACGAAATTCAAGGACTTTTCAAGGACAAATTACAGTTTTCAAGGACTAAAATTTATTCAATAAACTGACATTCTTGGTCCCACTCAATGGAGTCATTTGCGAATTTTAAATAAACCAGCCACGGTTGGTCACAAGACTCAGTGCATGGTCAAGGCCAAGCTAACATGAAGCATGTCACTGTTCACGCTTTTGAAGTTTAGAGATTTATGTAACCAGTCCATCTATAGTGTTTCACGTGACGTCACAGCGGCCATGTTGGTGTCCCTAAACATAAAAACGGCGGCAATGTTGGTGTCCCCAACTAATCCTCCGGGAATTGACCGCTCTTATCATGCAAACGCTTTCTTTTGTTTCGGTGGAAAACAAGGTTTCTGATCACGTGAGTGAAAACACTCTGTTTGAGCTATGCTTCTACTATGTCTGTTTCCAGGATGTCGACCTTCTTTACTGAAGATAATTAAGAAAAAAAGATATTTCATTGGCAAACAGACCATACAGTTTCCAAGGACACGAGTTAATTATAAAGAAAATCTTCGCTCTTGCAACAACGTTAACGCTAATAAAAAAATAATTGAGATTAAGGAAAAACAAAGAATTTATGATAACTCATTTTCGTTTTCTGTCGGTGGCGCCATTTTACCCTTCGGTCGGCACAATCGTTTGAAAAATAAGGATCGTTGTGAGAAACAAACCTGCAATACCGTGAGAATTGTCACAAAACTGAACATTGCGGAGCCCGAGGAACGTTGATAGGAGCACCACCCCCCACCCCCTCCCTAAGCAAGGAAGAAGCAAGTATTCCCTCCCTCGCCGGAATTACACGCTACTTTGTTACTAGGTTGGAGGATTCCTTGATCAATCACTCGTGCGATCGACAATCTCTTCTCTGCAACCTAACCTTTGTTTATAAAAGAGATCCAGTTGTGCTAGTCCTACACCTCAATCGAAGACTTGCTGTCCAGAACTAATTTAAATGACGCTAGAGCTGGTCGGACTTCTTCACTGACAAATCTGGACACCTGAACAAACCAAAAATTACATGGCGTTAGTACTGTACACTAAGTCAATTCTTGCGATCAAAAACGTTGTCTTAATTGTTGGTTGCTTCCACGATCAAAAATCGCTCAGTCTCGTTTTTCTGATTATTTCGAAAGTGCTTGCGTTGAATGCTCAACAGGTGAAATTTTCTGTAGTAATTTCAAGAGGAAGACTGTTTATTTTAACTCAACTTTTTTCATTAACGGTCCACCATTACTTGGAGCGGTTCTGACCGATAACTGAGCTTTCAGCGATACGGATCGAGGAGAAACTGACGTCATTTACTCACTAGCTTAAAATGAAGACTTTGAATGCGGCTTAATTAGTAAGCAGAACGAGAGTTTTTGGCTTTTAGACTTTCAAATTCATGTTCTGCGTACTAATTAAGCCGCATTCACACATTGCATTTTTAAGCTTGTGAGTAAATGACGTCACTTTCTCCTCGATCCAGATCGCTGAAAGCTTATCGATCGGAACCGCACCAAGTGATGGCCGACCGTCAAATGAAAAAAGTGGAGTTAAAATGAACAGTCTTCCTCTTGAAGTTACGGCAAAAAATTTCGACTGTTGAGATTTAAATGCAAGTAGTTTCGAAACGTGAAGAAACACGAGAAATGATTTTTTTTCATCGTTGTAGCACTTTAAGGGGAACGTGAACGTGAAGCGAAGCCAAATGTCATTTTTGTACTTGGTCTAAAAACTTTCATTATATAGATCAATACTGATGAAATACTTGGATTTTTCTTTTTACTAAAAAAACATATCTTCAACACGCGCGGTGAAGATAGTATCTCTGACTCACTGTCAGCACAAAGATAAAATTCGTATCCCGCGCAGCCATGTAACATCCTCTATATATCAAATGAAACAAATTTAAAATGAATATAACTGAAAAACTGGAAGACTAATTACAAACTGACTCGATTTTGCACGTATATAATGCATTTTCACCATGGATATAATCAATAGTGCTTGGCAACACTATTGAAGGGAAGGCGCTGTACATATTGCAACCAGGTTGACAATCACACATGGTTCGACGCTACTCTGGTCAGACGAAATTTGAATGTAGCTTTAAAAGTTACAGTTGAAAGACCCTGTCTTGTGTCTTGGTTGATACAGAGGTATCGCAAGAGTCCTCTAATATGCAACCAATTTGCTAAAAACGAAAAGGGTGCGCCTAATAATTGTATGCTTTCGGTTCGACCTTGTTGAGTTGCTTCGTTGCTGTACTTTGCGACGGCGATCAGCAGCGACAATTATTATTATTATTATTATTATTATTATTATTTATTATTATTATTATTATTATTACTATTATTATTATTATTATTATTAGTAGTAGTAGTAGTAATCGTGATTAGCATCCTTTTCTTTAAATAAGATGCAAACAGATCTCAGGTACATGGATGCAGTTTTGTCAGGGATAATGTACCTTTTTAAGTTACATTCGAATTTAATCTAACCAGAATAGCACAAACTATTTCTGACTATTGAAGGGGTTTGCAAAACCTTTTACCACACAACACAAGCTGCAAATTCACTCAAATATCGGAAAATAATTCATGATAGCCCACGTACTGACAGCATAAAGCATTGTTAAAAATTGTTAGCTGTTTGGACGTCACGGCTATTGTTTATTTCCAAATATAATGATTTGGCCAAACATGGCGCTTTTGCCCAAATCTCCGCATAACGCCTCAAAGATAGCTACATATAAAGAGACATAAAGAGTGCCGTGAGTTCGTGAGCCACGTTTCACCATAAGGGAAGCGACCTGGTAAGGTCAACGGTTTCAAAAGAAGCCGATTATACAGCATTAGAAAAACACTGAGGATCTTTAAGGCTGGCAAAAACTGTTCAAGGTGGCACCGTTTTCTCTCCATTTAAAGGTTGGCATCGCTGTTGGCTTTCTGCTCATGCGCCAAAAGATCGCAACAGACCAATCTCGTCACCAGAGTCCGCTTTTCTATTGGTCAGTACTAAGAACATGGATTCTAGCCACTTCCACAGCAGAAGTCCGTAAATCACGGACTTCCGGCTCGTCTACGCATGCCCGGAAATTTGAAACAACAGTGGTTGTCAACGGTTACAAAAATGGACCTTTAATACGACTGCGCATAAATTGTAAGTGGCCAGAGTCCGTGTTCTTGGTGCTGACCAAAAGAAGAGCGGACTCTGGGGACGAGATTGGAAACCGACATTACAGCATCGATGTACGAAAGGAGATCGACTGCATCGTTTCGGTAAAGATCTCACCTCAGTTACAGGAAAACCCCAAAAAAGTACACGCCTACTTTGTAGATTTCTCTCGCGCAAAGAGTTGATCAGGGGCCAGGGAAAAGTAAATCTTCGTGAACCACTGGAGCAGGGCTGTCATTAGGGGCCGTAACCCGTAACACCTGTTACGGTTGAGCCCAGTTAATGTTACGGGTGATGGTTGCTGCAGAATGAATATTCATGGTGCAAAACAAATTGAAATTTATTTATAAACATTTACCCTCTACAGAAAATATAATTACTGCCTTGTGTTGTCTGTGTTCCTGATTCTAAGACGTGCTTTTAATAAAAATCCAAACATTTTCTGTAAAAAACCTTTGGAGAACACCCCCGATCGATCGTTGTTGGATTCCGACGCCATTTTTTCAGTAACAAAATCATTATCAATGCACTGTACTTGATATAAATGGGATTCCACTGACCATTTTTCAAGGTTCTGTGATGCATGACCATTTCCACATGGTTAGTAAATATCTTTATTCATTGTGAAGTTTATCTTTTTGCCCTGTTTTATTCTCATCACTTTTTGATTGATTGCACCTCAGAGGGCTAGAAAATGCATTTCCGAGGATCTAATTTGAAGCCTTTCTGGTGGAGCATGCCCCAAGACCCCCCTAGGGGCTCCGGGCCCTTCGGGCCTTCCTTTACATGGCCTTTGGCCATTTATTTACATGTTACGGGTGAAATCTTGAGTGCTACACCTGCTTCAAAACTTAATGACAACCCTGCTGGAGTACAAGGGTATGTATTTTTTCAAAAGAATTTTTGTTTCAAAATGAGGACAATAGATCTAATTAACATAATACAAAGGAATGCAAAGGTGGTCGCCATTTTTGAAAGTGGTTTATTCAAGCCTAAAATCTGCGACAAAATGTTTTGAGACACTTCACATTTTCGGTTAGAAAACACGACACACTTTTTTTTGTACCACAACAAATTCCACCTTCATCAATAAAAACCCCCTCCATCCCCGAGCAATGCTGTACAGCTCAAACTTCTCGGACACAACAACAAACCATCAACATTGATTGGGAAGGGGGGAGGGGTGGGGGGGGAAAGGGTGCGAGACCCCCAGTGTTGGTGGGCTATCTCTGTGAGAATTGTAAACCGCCATGAAACTGATATGATATATGCTGACTATTTAGCTGACAGATGCCCCTTGCAATCATAGAACATTTCTATGTGAAAACAGGCAGCCATATTAAAACCCGAAGCGGAGATATGGTGGCAACGTCCCGAAGGAATGGTCTTCAAAATGTCTATACAAACGTCGTCTTCCGTTTCGTTTGAGAAACATGGGTGAATAGGTGTGAGGCCCTTAAGAGCACCAAAACTAAGTGCTTCGTCTACGGCCCTCTTTGAACTAGAATTAGTGCTATGAAACGAGAAAACTTTACCATAGCTAAGTCAGATATATCCAGAAATGCATAAACTAGATGAACGCCGTTTTGCAAATAAGCGAAACAAAGTGTCACTTGCTCTTCTCCCCAACTTCAACATCACTCTTGCCTCGAAATACAGAAAACTAACGTCACAAAGTGTCGCCCCCAAATGCTGCTCCTCAAATGAGGATAAACTTCTGCTTTTACCGGCCCTGAACTAAACATAACGCTAACGTTTACCCTAACTTTCATGTTAGAAATTGGTAGCACAAGCTTAGACTTAACGGGATACTTCGTGTTGGAGATCAAAATTGGGCTTGAATCTAATTACTCGCACTTCTGGACATCGTAAACTACAATTAATGGCAAAAGTAGTTGGGATGCTAACGCCAGGATGGGCCTGAAAACCTCTCAGACGTCCGTAACTGAGCATAACCGTCAAAATTCCAATAAAAGCTTCAAAATAGAAGGCAATTTCAATCCCAATTAATGTTGCATGAAACAGAAAAGCAGAAGTCTGTTCACTATTGGCAACATTGTCTTGGGGCAAGGAGGCAATCATTCACACTCAGTAAGAAAACAACCTTCAAAGGGTCAGTGTCCCAAGAGATTTGCCACTGATTGTAAGTCCCTGAGTGTTAGTCGGTCCAGCCCCCATGACCTCTCACCCTCGGAAAACCAGTGCTCAAC
>NC_090877.1:22367644-22370144 GCF_036669935.1 Montipora foliosa | reverse complement strand
TCTAGCCATGACACAGGATGCGGCTACAGAAGAACCCGAGGGTGGATCTAAAAAGGCTCCCCAGGAACACGATGACAGAGACTAAGAAGCCAAAACGGTAAGAGATCTTTGACAATGATTACGTTTAGAAGAAAAGATTGCCTACTTCCAAAACCCCTTCAAAAAGCGTAACGGGAATTCCTAGATTTCTAGGGTTTGTTTTCCCTTCCTTTTTAAATTACGGCCACCCTTTTTTTGCTTTTTAGATTACGCTGTTTTATTATAAGAAATACTTGTCCAGGTGCATTGCAAATACAAAAGGTTAAAAGCTCAGTTTACGAAAATGATTGCTTATGAAAATAAATGCGCTGGTTGATTAACACATCAAAACCAACTAGACGGAAAAGATGACCATTTATAGTCCCGATCGGTCTGCAGTATTCACGCTTATAGTTTCCATCGAGCAATTCCTGGGACCGTGTTCTTTCTGTTCGAGCAATAAACCCCCCCACCCCAACAGACATTAAGAAAATGTATTGCACCGTTTCTACTTAGTATGCGCGTGCATGATAACTAAAATTATATCACACTGGGTAAAATTACTGAATGCTATTAGCATTAAATTGGCTAAGACGAAGGGCATTTTTCTTAATCACGAGGGCACTTGTGGTAATCAAGAGGGCGTGATTACTCGATCCTGATGGGTTACTTATCCACAGCAAGCGAAGTTACAAAAGAATCTTCCTCCAGCTTCAGAGACATTTAAGCGCTATTTCTGGTGAGAGCAACGATTTATTGAATTGAACTTTAACCGAATGAAAGCGTGTTAAGTTGATTGTTATTTGTCGCAGTATTGAACGAGCTTCCCTCAATAATTTTGTCCTTTATGTGATAAACATGTAATCGCAATGTGCCCTCGGTCACATTTCAACGTTTTCCAGCGAAGCGAAACGTACGCGTGGCACATTGCGCTGACATATACAAATCATACACCCCAAGTCTTACCCTGTATTTCTTTTGTTTTGTGGCAGTGACGAATAACGGAGCAGTTTGATGCTTGGAAGACGCATTTAAAGAAGGATTTTGATATACATAATCAGTTGACCGTTTGATATGGACAATTTACTAAACTTAAATTTTGTTAACTGCCTATGAAGAAATTGTTCAGCACACGTTAAATTACATTGAGGGTGAACGGCTTAGTTTTAACATTGAAAGCATATCGTAAAAGCCAGCTACTTTAGCTCGTCTTTGAAGAAATGTCAGAAATGAGCCATTTGAATGCCAAAATAACTATCACGAAGCGTTCTGAACCAAACGGAATAAAATAAAACTAAGGATATTGTGTATAACTTCGTCTCACCGTATTTCTTTCATTTTTTAATTGCAATTGCGCACATGTACTCGAAAAAGCACTTGAGCCATGGTACGCTAGCGAGAAAAGACAAGCCTGCTAAATGAGACGCAGAAAAATCCTCGGCGAAAAAGAAACATACCGTGAAAAGAAAAAAAACGACAGGCCGTTTTGATTATTTCATTAACTTTACGTTCATTTTTATTTCACAAAATACAAATCAAAAGTAAAGAATTGGGGAAATAAATGCATATCAATTTCATTGACTCGTAATGGGAGCGAGTTAATGGCCTACGACTTTCTCTGATGGGCAGAAATATTTTTTTAGGGTATTACGGAATTTTATAGTGGAATCGAGAATAATCTGGGTAATTGTTTTGAACTATTATCTGCGTCACTTGTAACAGCACTCAGTGTGCCAGTATCCCAAGTTTTTGGCTGGTCTTTCATATACCGGATCCAGGGCTCGAAATTGCGACCAATACAGTCGCATTTGCGACTAAAATATCTGGAGAAGTCGCAAATTTGCGACTTGTTGTCACCTTCGCTCTTTCGAAACAAAAGGGTTAGCAGTTGCCACTTTGCTGCTACTTTTGCTAAAATAAATAAATACATGACAAAATTATTTTGTTTCTCGCTGTGAATTTTCTCTGAAGATAGCGTAATTGTAGAGTACTTTAGCTGTGCTGTTACGTGCACAGCTCCATTCCTTCGATCATTCGCCATTTTCAGCGGTTTCTTTACACACAAGTATTGCGGGCTCATATTTTTTTCTAAACCGCTGACAACACAATTCCGCGCGGCGATTTTGCGACTAAATTTTCGTATCTTATCGCAAAATGCGACTGGATTTTTTTGTTAATTTCGAGCCCTGGGATCCGAAATAATTAGGTCTGTAAAACAAGAGAACAAAGCGAACATAACAATACCTAACAAGACGCCTATAAGGGCGTATCCCTGGGACGCAAATTGTCCATTTACAGCAACCTCGTTCCCAGGACCTTTTCCCTGGCTTGGTCCTGGGAACGAGGTTGCATTTACAGTTAACTACAACTACGGGTAAAATTCGGAAAATGACGAGAGTTTACCAAAAAGCTGAAACTGTAATTTAACTATCAGGTATTTGTTGGAAAAACAGAAAGGGGTATTTCTTATTATTAATGCTAC
>NC_090877.1:22307644-22357644 GCF_036669935.1 Montipora foliosa | reverse complement strand
CAGTTCTTGATCCTCTCGACTAAATCATTGTCTCCACCTTGTTCCTTGACAACAGCCCCAGATTCCTGAGACAGTACACGTATCTTCTCATGGCACTCCTGTAAGGTGTATATATATTTTTTTAATTGGGGAAGGGGGGCGGGGGGTGGGGGGAAGCGGAGGTGTAGCTTGAAAGGAGAAGAATTCGAGTCACAGGGGAACCAAACACGATCCTCGAGAACACAAGAAAAGGTGTGAAAGAGATTGTGGAGCACGCAAGTCTTTTGATTTCCTTCTCTAAATAGTGAAGATGAGGCTTTAAAACCTTTGCAAAAACCGTGGACGATAAGTCTTTCACAGCGTTGGATCAGAGAAGATCGTGATCCGTCAAAATTGATTAAAAAGTATTTATGAAAGTCAAGCACAATGCTGCACGACTGATAAAACAACGCGAAAGCCGAAATATCGTTAAAAGAAATACATTTTCGTGATGTTTTATCAGTCGTGCAGTAGTCTATCTTGACTTTCATAAATACTTCTCTAAATAGTTAATCCAATTGTGAAAGTTGCTCGATTCCGTGAAAAGGTTTCATTACTAAATCGTCGTTTCTCAGTTCAATAGTATAGACTGCCGATAACCCACGCACTCCCTTACCAAAATCGAGGCATTCTTCAGTAACTTAATCAATTAAAATCCTTTACATTACCTGTCTATTGCCACCAGCTTTGACCATGGCCATGATGATGTTCTCAGACGCCATGAATGGTAACTCCTGACGAATATGTCTTGCGATAACCTGTCACAGCACACAACGTGAGCCGAGTTATTTCGCGTCCGGTATTAACTTCAGTTCAGGTTTTAAAAATCGCCAGTCAAAAAAATGTTTGAAAATCCGTGATGTGAGAGAGTTTTGTAAGCGGGTTGTAAAGCCAAGCACTCTTATTGATTTCCCTGTATTCCAGGCGAGCTGAAACAATAATCCAACTTACATCTGGAAGCTGTTTCACTTTCAGATGCGCTGATGGCGGGGTCGTTGGTGGACAATTAACCTCTATCATTTCTTTGTGTTTTGTCGCCTTTGACACTGTGGTCTTTGAAAGGGTTTTAAAGTGTGGTCAGGTGTCTGTAGCTACCAACGCAAAAAGAGCCACGAGGAGTTTGCCAAGTGCTGGAAATATGGAAGTCCAAAAAGCCTGGTTTTCACTTGCAACTCAAGAATAAGCACAAGAAGTATACGCAAACTCCTGATCAGTAGCTTGTTGTTTATTAGAGCCTTTTCTTAGCACAATAGACATTAATTAACAACAACTACATGCGCTCGCGTGCGTGTGTTGTTTGTGATTATAATTGCGTCGGGTTAAACAATCGTGCCTCGTCCCCTCCATTCGGAAAGATCACCAAACTGTTTAAAAATAATAATAATAATTTATTACTTATATAGAGCAAAATACATGTGGATATGATCTAATGCAACAATAAACAAAAAAAAAACCTTTCAAAGTACAGTTGGTTTTGATAAGTATTTACGACTTTTTCCCGCTTCACTGATAACAACAGAATTGAAAAAACATAACAAAATGAAGGGAAAAAAACGAAATAACGACTCTTATTACCTTCGGGTAAACAACAAGACCCTCGCAAACATTCTGCAGAGTGCTCAGTACAATGTCAGCTGTGAGAAAAGCTTCGGCTAGGCTAATCCTCCTGAAAGGCAAGGATTCAAATAGCAGTATACCCTTAGAAAACAAAGGTAAATAAAGGCAAACAAAGTAGTAAATCTCGTTTCTAGGAGGTACCAGCGTACAAATCGCGAACATTTTCAACGCTATTTCTCGTCGCTGTTGTTTCTACCATATTTCGAGAAACCCCAGCTTTTGCCCCTAAAGTGGCATTTACTATCATGTTGGCTTTCGGTGATCGTGCTGCCATAAGCTTCAGCATAATTAGAGTAATTGAGAACAAGTTTACAAAAAACACTGCTTGACCATGAGCCTAAAAAGATTTCATCGCAATAACAGTATTCAGTAGAGCTATCACTTCGCTTAATTGATAGACGCCAGTCCCTTTCAAGTCAGAGGTATCAGAGTTTGAGAAACATACTTTTAACTGAAGAGATGTACTCATCAAATGGTGATTCGGGTATATACTACTCGGAAAAATCCGAGTGCTCGTAACCGAGGTCACTAATGCTAATTTGGATGCAGTACCACTGAGCTATAAAAGGGCTGTTGAAGAAACGAACCTCTGAATCGCTTATACATCGCCAGAGGGGTGTCATTTACTGCATAATCTTGGAATCTAGTGGAATGTGCTTGAAACTTGGGGTTTACTTTCTAGCACGATTCAGCAGATTGAGAAAAATTCCGACGACACACTATGCTCCAGGAGCCTACTACCTGGAGAACTGCTATATTTTTTCATCACTTTGAAATACCTTCGAGTTTCGGGTGTGCTGCACGTGATGTAATCAGTGGCCGACCATAGGTCTTTTATGATTGGCTATTGTGAAAACACCCGCTATAACACCCCTGGGAGGTGCTTCCAAAAATAAAAAAGATACAGGGTAGGGTTGACTCAGGGTGAGTCAGAGAGTTTATAGAGAAGATGCAGGCCCCGCGTAATGTGCTCCAGACCTGCTATGCCCCCTTTACGAGCTTAATTAGCTGAAGCCTGCCTGGTTCTCATACTGAATTCAGTTCGAACACAGTTCTCGGTAACTAAATCACCCTCGCCTTTCCCTCCCTTTCCATAAAACGCTCATCGCATGCTCACTTCTCCTCTGCTTGGAGGACTGAGCCACAGGTTTTACATAATTTGAGTTAGACAAATATGTCACGGTCCCTTGAGTTCAACTTGAAAGAAATGTAAGCTCCTTCCCTCCCCACAAAAAAGTCCCCACCATTCCCTGGGCCTTTCTTATTCATGAACTACCATAAACTGGAGTCAGTTTCCTTGAACTAACTTTCCCGTTTGGTAAGTCTGGCTTGGAGCTTTACCTGTTTGCGCTGTCATCCAGTGTTCTCTCCAGCCACTGTGTAGCTGCAGTTTGCTGTGCATCTCCTACAAGCACCATTAAATGACGAGCAAGGCTACAGCACCTTTCACTTCTCATCGGATTCCGTTTGTATGGCATTGCACTTGAACCTTTTGGGAGAAAATATGCGATGAATTAAACGGAGCTTGCCAGTTTCCTTCAACCAATTCAAAGCTGGTGATAAACCGACTTGCCAAGTAACAAAACTCTCAAGTAAATCAAGATAATAATTAATTCTTAAAAAATAATAAAACGTTTTAAAATTTTTCTAGTAAGCCATTACCTTCCCATGCTCAAATTTATTTCTTTATTTTTTTTGATAACTCAAAAATGGGGGTCGGTCGGACAACAGTAAACGGAGAAAAAAAGGGGACCGGCCTGAGGTTCACAAATACTTGAAGATACACAACACATCACTAATTTCTCAGTATACTGTAAGTAGACGGGTGGGCCCTGCTCCGAGGTGAGGATTGTTTTACGGTTTTTCTCTTTAAACAAAAATCAACATGTAACATACCCCACCAGTCAGGGACATATGGCAGAGTACAAAAGGGTGTGGGTACTTATCTTTTGCAAGAAAAAGTGCTCTTCTTTTTCTACAGACCAGATCCAAATCAAAACTAGGAGGTTAAGAAAATATCATTAACGTAAACAATCGCCAGGTTGTACCAAGGTATTCACTCACCGATTTGATCTTTTTCGAAGGGCTCTTCGATTTCTTTTTGATTGGCTAAAAGCCGAATATCTGTGCAAATCTTAATAACAAACAGTGCAAACACGTGAATATAACTCATTGCTTATTAATTTATAACTAATGATAAATCTAATGGTGATGAATTCACATAACGTGCTGCACAAGAAACAATCTGCTTAAAGTCAACTTGGTTATCGGTATTAGGAAATTAAATTTGGTAATCGATGCAAACTAGCTGAAACTGGGTGAATTTTTTTAAATCTCACATGAACCCCAATACGTACGCTTGAAGTCAACTCCGTCGGACAAAAAAAAATCAAGAGAAACAACATTCGAATGTAATTTCGTTTATAACCCGCACATCAAAATAATTATGTACATTTTTCAAATCCCTTCACGGGAATACATGAGCCCAACAAATTGACCTGCTCCCAACTGTGTTGCTTCATAGCTCATTTGGTGGAGCACTGCACCGGCATTGCAGATGTCACTGGTTCGAATCCCGTTGTAGCCTCCTGAATTTTCAGGTGTCTATAAGAGAACTGAAGTGCTTAAATTTTCCAGTTAAGTAAAAGGATCACTTCTCCTATCATCTCTAACCCGCAGTTCCAGCAAATACAGTACGTACATTTATTCATTGTAACTTTTGTCGGTTACGGCAGTGCATTTCATTTTGTGTTGTTTTAAGCCCTGGTCAAACGGACTCGCGAGTAGACGCAAGTTCACAACTTGCTTCCACTTGCGACTCCGTTTGGCCAGGCCTTGTGTGCACTTGCGTTGACTTGCGCTCACTTTGATCGAGATCAAATTTTCCCGCAAGTCGACGCAAGTTTTTCACCGTTTGGCCACCCAACCCAAGTCTCTACGTAAGTTCAACTTGTGGCTACTTGCGAGTCCGTTTGACCTGGGCTTTACCATTTACTCGCCCCTTCTCACCAAATAACTTAACGTTAACTCAGTACCTATTTTTATACAACACGAACCAAAGCTTCGTGACGAATTATGTCTGTTACACAACCCCGTTAAAGACTGCATTTCTCATAATTTAGGTTCTGACGGAATAATTTGGGTAAGTTATAATAACTGCCATTCTTTCAATGGTCCTTTCTTATTAATATTTTCATATTGGTTACCCTATTTGAAGATATGCAGTTCCTCTTTAGAGTGTTTTTAGTTTTCTTCAACACCTACGCGTTATTTTCTCTTTGTAAGTTGCATTGTCAAGTACATGTAAGTATCATTATTCACCCTTGGATTTTAGAGTAGCTAGTAGCTAGTAGCTAGTAGCTAATACCTCCAAGCATTGAACAGAACAACTTTTAAGAATCCCAACTGACCGGAGGCAAACCGGTTGGCTATTTACAAGTGCAGCCAAGAAATTGAACCAAGGACTACCTGGAAAAATCCAACAACTGGTCAGAACGTGTCTTGAACCCGGGATCTCCGGATGTCAAGGCAAGCACCCTAACCACTGGGCTACACTGTCTCCTACAGTGGAATACATGTAAATGGGAAGTAAAACCTTGTTGGGTCTCTGCTACTTTATTGTTCGAAAAAATCTATTATTAAAAAAATTTAAGGGATGAAGATAACTTCACTCAACCAAACTTGTTGCTAAGTATCTTTTCTCCATTAGAGATAATTAGTTTAAAAATCTGAGGGACACCACTGTCACAGCATGGGAAATGTTCACTTCCGGTTGCCGTCCGTGTCTCAAAAACATCACATACTTAAGCTGCCCTATTGGGTAACGAAACCCTTAGCATGAATTTCAGTCATCTCTTCTTCTTATCAATCTTTGTCATTCTCAGTTTAATGCCATAACTTACTGTAGACAGTAACTTACTATGGACTACAAGATCTACATCTGTACCTTGTGAACTGAAGCTCCCAAGCTACCCAGAGCTGACAGACAGTCCAAGTCTACTTTTCGACTGTACGTTTGCCCTGTGACAATATAATGATTGTTAAATCCAGCCATCTCGGTAACTAGCTGGTCTAGTTTTTCCACCTATAACCAGACAGAGAAAACTAAAAATAAGATGCAAACAGCAGTGACAAACATTACAAACACGCGCAGTGTTTGAAATTATAGGCCACTCTTAAAAATACCACAATACTCTTTGTTTGCCCTCCAAACTTTTGCATAAGTAGTGTTTTTAATTTCTCTCGGGACGATTATAACTCCCAAGAGAAACTGCAAACAATGCTTTGTACAAAAGTTTGGAGGGCAAACAAAGAGTATTACGGTATTTTTGAAAGTAGCCTACAGTGTATTTACTTGACATTTTGCATGCTTCGAGATACAGCTGTACATCCTCAGAAGTGACTGTTAACTCCAAACTTGAACTTTGATCGCTTTCAGTAACCTCAAAAACGGATTTTGATCACGTGGACGGTTGAGTCAAGTGAATCTAGTTCACAAATAGTTTCCATGTTGCCATGCGTTTGTTCATTAATACATCACAGAGGAATTGTCAAACTGTGGTATGACCAAAATAGGACACAAGGCCATAGCCCAGAGTGTCTCTGATGTGACAACTTCTTAAAAGTTGTTGTTTCATTGATTGTGTTTCATTGGACCTGACAAGCGCCAGTGTGGGGAGTAGTCGATTAAGTATGTATGTACTGTATGTATGGTCCCAAAGGACCATGTGAAGGAAGACAAAAAAGAAAAGAACCCTCAATTCATTACTCCCTCACTAATTGAAGTCTTAACTTCTATAGCCAGAAACACTAGAGCACTCAAAGACAATCCTCTCAAAGCAGAGTAGAGAACCAACCAATGGAACCCACATGACATCGATTCCAGGAAATGAACCTGGGATACACTGGCCAAAGGCAAACTTATTCACCACTGCACCAGCATTGCTCTCTAATCACCTTTTTGCATGCGGTGCGTTGTAGGACTTACCTTTTCATGATCCCCATCAAACAGATTAAGAAAACTGGCTTGAGTGCCAGTGGTACCCTTGACTCCACGGAATCTCAAATCATCTCTCGCGCGGATGAGATTTCTCAAGTCCATTAGCAAATCTGACAGCCAAAGGCAAGCTCTCTTTCCAACTGTTGTCAATTGTGCAGGCCTGTTAAGTTCAGTGGAAATTTAAGTTTACTGCCAGGAGAGATAAACTCTAAAATAAGAAGCATGACAAGATGGATACCATTTCCTTGAGAGCTACTGAGCCAGTTACTGCTAAGTACTCTATGACTACTATTGGCAATGTTGTGCTGTCAGATTAAGAATTAACACTTGGGTTTAGAGAAGAATAAAGAACAGTAGAACCCAACCTTAATTCCCCATCATGTATACACAGCACCAAGTCTAGGAATTAGCCCAGGAATTAATTTGGAATTAACAGTCTTTTAAGTTACATGTAGCACTACACCAGCACCATAACGACATGTAGACATAATAAAAAATTACCCTTGGCAAGCAGCATACTGTAGGTATGCTGAATCAATGGTGCCAACGTACATGTCTATTTAAGCAACTTCTAGATAGAAAAACATTTTCTAAAATGTGCATGTTTTCAGAAAAAAACCTCAAAGTCTTATTTGCGCTTGCATGTCAATCTAAAGATCGCTATTATCAATTCCTGTAAACCAACTAAATTCTTAATATGCATGTCCATGGCAGCAGCATACAGTACTAGTCAAGAGCAGGCGTGCAGGTAAGTTTGTAAGGTTTTTAACCCTAGACACCCCCCCTCCTCCATAATTAAATCTGTGAGGAAGAGGTTAAGTTTAGCATGGACCACAGAGCCTGTGGTATCCCAAGCACTCAGTCAGTTCCAATAGAAGTCTAAGATTAACTACCTTTAAAGAGCAAAGGGGTTACAACTCAAACAATAATATTGTTTGCAAAGCTGCATAGCCCCACACACCTCAAAAAGCCCTAGAGCCTGATTTTTTAAAAGAAAAAGAAATTAACTTTAACTTAGTAGGATCTTTTCAATCAAGCAGAGTTAACTCTTGTTTCTTTTAAGTATATCGCCTTAAAATCACAAATTGTAAAGTACATTCAACTACATGTACATCTAAGAAGAAATCCACATTTCACAAAAGTTAAAAAGAACAACAAACTCACAATATAGCAAAATTTAATGTGCTATATTTGATCAATTCACCTATAGCCTACATGTACGTGTAGCCGTACCTACCTCCCGTTTTTGTTTGGGGGGTGGGCATGGCTACACCTATATATAGCTGTATACTATAGGATAGCCAGCTAAATTGACATCATGGTGTAATCTCCTGCACAAGTTCATTGCAAAAAGTTAGATACATGTACCAGGGTTCAGTTGTTCATAAGCCATTTAAAATTAATCCATGATTAAATGTCAACACAGGTCAAAAGGGTGTTAACATTATACCGTAATTTTATGCTGAAGGAAAGCAAGCATCTGACTCAAAATGGAAGACTAAAAATCTTATGAAAACTTTCTTTGATCAGAAAATAACATTTCACTGTGTTTCCAGTAATTCGGGATTACAGTGATCTTGGGTTTAATGAACAACTGCACCCAGAACTGCAGCTGTTGAGCTTACATGTAGCTTTTAACAGAGTACCGCTGTACTGTATGTTATGGCTCTTCATTCTTCCAATTATGTGTAATTTATACAGTCAGTAAATGGACCATAAATTTAACTTGATAAAAAGAGAATCATAACCACAAGTACAGCTCGAAAACTTGGGTTATATAAGTTATCTACTCACTGAAAATGTGTGTAGCCAAGGGTAGGGACTGACTTGTACTTCTCTGCAAAGCCTGACAGTCTATCTATGCATCTTGCCAGCTTTAAGTTAGAGTGATTAGAACAAATTTATAAAAATATATAAAAAATGCACTCATTACCTATATATAACAATAATAATAAATATTTTAAAAATATTTATTCTTTCTTAATAATAGTTAGCACTAGTCTACGATGAAGAACTCATATATTACACATTTGAATCAATTCTATCATTAAAAACAACAAGTTTGGAGCAATGCACGCTATATCGCACCATATATTTTCTGTAAATAATTAAGATCTTTTGAGATGTGAGTGCCCTAATCAGAATGGTGATAAAGGGGATCTTATAAGCACTAGAGGTTTTTGAGCTGTGGGAAGAAACCAGAAGTGACTATTTCACGAGTCAAACCGGCAGTCCCTCCTGGTCTGGGTGTTCAACTAATAATATTATTGTCATTGTATCTAAGAGAGAAAGGATACACGCACGTGTACAGTGTACTTTGCAATATAAATTTGGCAGTGTCAAGACTGGTTAAAATATAAAACAACTCAGTCTCTTATGGGTTCCATTTGTGGCTCAAAAATTTCTCATGCTAATGCTCCCTAATATTATTCAAGTACACCGTGATTGTACATGGCAGTTAGAATTTGTATATCCAAAAGGTCATTTGTGAATAGCATACAGTGCCACCACAGGGGACACTCTCTCTTCTGTTAAAAGAATGATAGGACACAGCAAGGGAAAAACTTTGTTTACTTAACCTTTAAATTAATAATAATGATATTAGGTACTTCACACTAACCTTTGGAAGTACAATATTGAAAGCATCCTTTATAACAATAAGGTCCTGAAAATTTTAAGCAAAGAGTATAATAATTTTTACCACAATTGCTTGTAATCTCGCAATCTGATTGACTACATGTAATTTGCCGTTGTCTATAAGAGTCTAGAGAACGCTGTACACGTCATGCTCACGTCAATTTGTCACACAATGTGATAGCCAATCAGGAATGCCCATTTTGGAAAACAAACCAATCATATTGCGAGAAAGTCATAGACAACGCAATGGTTTAAAAACAAGCCATCACAATAGGCCACTTCGAAAAATACCATAGTACTCTTTGTTTGTCTCCCCATATTTTGCATAAGCATTGTTTCCAGTTTCTCTTAATGGTCCCAAGAGAAAACAAAAACAATGCATGTGAAAAATTTGGGGGGACAAACAAAGAGTATTATGTTATTTTCCGGAGTGGCCTATACATCCTAGTCACACGCTAATGTGAGGTTTCATGATAGCAAAGCAGATAATTCTTATTTACATTTCCTATGCAGTCACCTTAACAAGTTACATTGGACAAAACACTTATTAAAGAGACGAGTAAAAGCCACCTGGAAGCAAGAAAAAAATGCTCAAGTTGACATCTACTACTTACAGTATTGTCACCAACATAACATGAAGTGGCTCCGAGGTGTATTATAGGAGCCGCTTTGGGACAGCACGCGCCAAACGTGTGCACGTGCGCCATTACGTCATGCCTTCGTTTTTTTTCCTCTGCAGCAGCTAAATTGTAGTCGATGTTAGTCAAATTAGATTCCATTTCCTGAATTTGCTCATCTCAGATATCCAGACCCAGCATCTGATAAAGATGATAAAAACCTTTCAAACTCAGAGAAAAGCTAGAAACAATCTGGTATTTAAGTCAAATGTCACATTTTACCGATGTCGCCTTTCTTTACAACAATGCTATACGTACCTTCTCAGATTTTGCTAAGAAGAGCCACAGCTTTCTCCATGTCGAAAATTTTTTCTCCTCTGAGAAATTAAAGGCCATTTCAGGGCTTGCATATCGACTTGTAAGTGGGCTTCGATACACTCCATGAACTGAATCTCCCGCCATGCTGGACTACAAGAGACCACAGGCAAGAAAGATCAAGTCAGCGTCCATATTAGAGAAATGTATGAGCCTCAATGCCAAAGTATTGATTGGTCAGCGGTAAAAATGAAATGGCGGAACGAGCAAGACGTAGACTACACTTTTGCTGACAATTTTGTTCCATATTTTTTGCTTATCTTCTCCCCGATTTTTGTTCTTACTTGCCTCTTTGGAATATTCTATACTTATCTTACTACCGAGGTAAGCTTCCTTTTCTAGTTATCCTGTCACATATTAACAGGAACGATGTGGCCATGTGGCTATATGGCCGGTTACCGGTCAAGGTGTTAAAAACACTTAAATGACTGACAGTCAAAACTTTGTTATATATTAGTCCTAAAAAGCACGCTGGTTAGCCTGAAAAGCGCTTGGTTAGCTCTATGGATAGCGTTTAAGTAACAGCGATAGTAACATGATATATACCGTAAAAATTCCACCATCTGGCAACTGTCCTCGGTGGCTATGTCCCCAGTAGTGTAGCAGCTCTCATAAAGTATAATTTGATTGGCGCAATACCCAAGCTGAAAACAATAGCAGTAATGAGCAGCTCTCGTAACCTGCTATTGTTTGGTATTGTAAACAGTTTCTCAGTACTGTTTAAGTCCAAGTCATTGTTTTCAATTGTTAAGTCTTTTGTTTTTGGGTTTGGGTATCGAGCCAATCACATTATACCAGTCAAGTTCTCACTGACGGTCATTTAGTCTACTTAAGACCTTGACCAGTTAGCGGCCAATTTTATAGCCACAGTGTGAAACTCATGAAACAACTCCTTGAAGCAATTTTTGACCCAGTTAAAGCAGGAAGATTACAGAGGTCAAGTCCTTCAGATTGGACCTCATACCTCTCACTAACTGAGTTGGAGGTCCGTCCCCAGTTTTTTTCTGTTGATTTATGCATGAGGCAGGCCATAAACGGAAAAAAACGAGGATTCGTAACTTGCAGTATGGCCATTTGCCTTGTGAGTTCTCCTGTGGTATTTTCTCGCACGCAGTGGAGAGTTAGTTTTTAAGTGATTGGTCAAAGAATTATCTTCATTTACTGAAGGTTTTTAGTGTTATTTGTGACCCCATACCAGCCAGTTTACTCCCTCTGAAAGCAATGGTCTGGTATATAAGTGGCACCCATGATTTTGAGCCCAATTTTTCAGCAAAAAGATGTGGCTCATACACAAGTTTTTATGGTAGGTTTCCTTCTGCAGGAACCGGAGCAGAGATTAATAAAACAAAAGAAACAAAAGACAGAAAACAAAATTTAATACCAAATAAAGACTGATCCCAAGTGAATAAAAATGCTTTCAGGTACCCACAGAAAGACCCATAAATTGCTTATCCTTGACATGAAAATGTATTGGATTGTGTGGGATCTACAGCCTTGGACAAGATTGTTGAAATGCTTTGCAATACCTTGCCCTCCCACAATGTTCTTTTGCCAAATGGGCTCAGAAACTTGCATGCAAACAACATAATGAAGGGAGGGTAAGCCACAAAAGCTTCAGATCTGTATAATTATTTGTGTGCTATTCCAAGGAATTTTGTCACAGACTGTAGGTATCCCTTTTGTATCAGGGTAAATAATGGAGGTAACATGACAACGACAACGACTACTACTACTGCTACTGCTACTGCTACTACTATTACTACTACTAACAATAACAATAACAATAACAATAACAATAACTAATATTAATAAAAGCCAATTTTATGTAACCAAGCAGATTAAATAAAAATGGTTTTGTATGAGAGTGAAATATTGTACACAGAGAAACCTCTCAGAGTAAAGTATAGAACCAACAAACTTAACCCTCGTAATTGGCCGAATTGGGGAGTCAAACCTTGAACATGAATGTGGAAGGCAACTGCTGTCTCTTTGTCACCACTTCTCTCCTGCAAAAAATGTCATTCTTTTGGAAATAATAATTAGATTTCCTCGGATATTAATGATGGGTTCTTTGATGACAGGACTTTCCAGAATCTTGCCTGAACCAGTATTCACCTTGCTACTTTGGTCTTCTTGTTCCTACCTCCATCCCCGTAATGGTGACGTTTATGTATTTCAATTGGATGGGACTGAAGTTTTTCATTCATAATTAAACAAGCTCAGACAAGGTCACTGAAGATGGAGTTGTGGCTCATTGTTAAATGACAGTGACAGTTGCTGGCCATGTGCACAAATGGTGATGCTTAAATGGACCAATAGCCCTTGGCCAATATTCCTGTTATATTTCAACCCAGGCGTTCAAGTGAGGATTTGCTCCAATCCCAAATAAATGTGATTGGAACCGTATTTAACATGGTTTGATGCCAACCTGTAGCTTTCAAAGACTCAAATCAGGTCACTAATTGAAGTACACATCTTGCAAGATTATTTGGATTGGTTAGATTGGAAATCAAAACCTGAGGATGATGGTAAGCAGACCAGAGCCATTTCTATAGGACCCTTCTCTTACAGAGAATTCCTATCATATCGGTCACTGAGTTCAGAGTATGTTTGGCAAGGTTGTAAGAAGTTTACAGAATTACTAATGTTGGTTACTGGACCCTCGCTATTTTTTTTTTTTTTTTTTTTGAAATATTATATGGCTGCATTCTCTCAGTTGTATGTGTGGTAACATATTTGATAAATTAATCCACCCTTTACTTAGATCTTATTAATAGTTGTAATTTATTACAAGTTTGCTGTCAAACTTACAAACAAGGTTAGCAACCAAATTTAACTATTTTTAGAATATTCTGTCTAAGGTGCCTGCCAAAGTAGGGTTGTTCAGTTACACAGAAAACATAGATGTAAATACTTCACAGTTTGTCAACGTCTGTGTCCACTCATAAATAATTATGGCACCTCACAGATTTTAGTGTCTTAAGCCAGGCAATTATTTTACTCCTCAATGGGAACTGGAACCCCTTAGAGGCAAAACGGTTATTATTCTAAGATGGTGGTTTGCAGGCTCGCCGCGTGCTTTTATTGGCGTTGCCCTATCAGCCTTTTCAAGTCTGAAAGTTTTACTCTTTGGTCCCGATCTTGGCCTAAAATCTGAATGGCACCTTGTTTTGGATGGCGCTTCGATTAGACGGATATTTTAAATATACATGTATTTTTGCCTTCATTACGGTCGTATGTACCTCGCTACCTTTTTATCTATAATATAATGTACTTAAAAGGGGAAGTTTGGAATGAAAGACTGAACTGAACTACGAAATCTGACCAAAAGTAGTTTTGTGTTTTTACTAAACTGTAACGCGTTTGTCAAAAGTAGAACAACGCATTGCAATCAGTGATTCCCTCACTGGTCCCAGGCCACTAGACTGTGCTTGCGTGATCGCCTACGACGAAAGAGAGTACCGATATCTCTTGCTCCTCTTGTAAATTGCGGAAGGGTTCCCAGAAATGTCTCTCGTCACCATGTATTTGAAATTACATGTTTTTCCAGTCGCTTACACTTTACGTAAAGCTACGTTGAACTCACCAAAATAATTGCGCTTTTTAGCAACCGACCGTATCCAAGTTTTTGTCAAGCAAGTCCAAGCAATAATTAGGAAGTTTAAGCCAATGCGCTGTCTACGACAACTTTAACGCCATAAGGCAAGAGTATGAGTATGTTTTAAAGATGAAGCAAAGTGGTCGTGCTGCACATTCAGCACACACTTTATGATATTTCTTTGCCACATGCACTCTGCGAAACAACAACGTGAAGAAACCAAATTTAACCCTTTTATGACAACAGGAGCATACAACAATGAATCGTTGGTGTCCTATCTTTCCTTGAAACTCGTTAGTACCAATCCAGCTATAGGACGGTTCACTTTGGGTCTACGACGCGTGAACAAGATGGAATAATTGTAAAGCCCCGAGGAGTAAACTGACGCAACATTTCCCAACATTAGGGACTTCAATGAACAAAATAATATATGAAATGAATCATATACTGAACTGAACTGAGGCAATTTTAGCAATTGCATAGAGAAGCCTGAAAAATTCAGGACTTCAACGGGGTTTGAACCCGTGACCTCGCGATACCGATGCGACGCTCTAACCAACTGAGCTATGAGGCCACTGACGTTGCTAGCTGGTCATTTGTGGGTTCTAGTTTTTCCGTGAGGAATGACTCAATGAACGAAATGACATAGGAAATGAATCATATACTGAACTGCGGATATGAAATCAAGTAAAGCTATGATCCTCGCAGTTATGGACATTCAGTTGGTTAGAGTGTCGCACCGGTATCGCGAGGTCACGGGTTCAAACCCCGTTCAAGTCTTGAACTTTTCAGGCTTCTCTACGCAATTGCTAAAGTTGCGTCCATAACTGCGAGGATCACAGCTTTACTTGATTTCATATCCGCAGTTCAGTATATGATTCATTTCATATATCATTTCGCTCATTGATTCATTCCTCACGGGAAAGTTAGAACCCACAAATGACCAGCCAGCTCCCAAAGGCAGTGGCTTCATAGATCAGTTGGTTAGAGCGTCGCACCAGTATCGCGAGGTCACGGGTTCAAACCCCGTTGAAGTCCTGAATTTGTCAGGCTTCTCTACGCAATTGCTAGAATTGGGTCCGTAACTGCAAGGATCATAGCTTTCATATCCGCAGTTTAGTATATGATTCATTTCATGTCGTTCATGTCGTTCATTGATTTATTCCTCACAGTAAAATTAGACCCATAAATGGCTTCATACTCCGGGTTCAAACTCCGTTCAAGTCCTGAATTTGTCAGGCTTCTCTACGCTATTGCTAAAATTGCGTCCTTAACTGCGAGGATCATAGCTTTACTTGATAAGGGACTTTACGATCTACGGCTGCGACGTCAACGAAAACGTCACCTCCAAATATAACTTTGCACTATCGTAAGTATCTCGCTGTTGGGCCATCTCGTTCGCGTCGTACAATGTGGGCAAAGTATCCTAAAAATAAATTGGTACGAGCGGTTTCAGGATGAAAATTGAGAATTATAGATTCATATTTGTGCGCTCGCGTTGTCATCAAAACCTCAAATTTGGTGATTTCACGTCGTTGTTGTGAAGAGGACTGCAAGAATGTGTGCTAAAATGCTTGCGCACATGCAGCACGAATACTTTTCCTCTTTTAACCAATGATATTGTTGTTACGAGGCGTTCTCGTTGACGACCGCGTGGTAGATCGTAAAGTCCCTATTGCTGGGAGTTGTTGGCAAACAATGTTGCGTCCGTTTGCACTGAACTGAAAGTTTGACCGGTTTCAAACTTGACGCAACAACTCCCAACAACATCATCGTCAACAGGGTAGGCAAGCGGACGCAACATGTAACAACACCCAACTTGATTTGCCAACATTGTTGCGTCCTTTTGCATGGGGTTTTAGAGCGAGTTTCAATCGAGTGTCGTAAAACCAAAACCAAAGTAATTACTTTGGCCAAATTCTTTGGCCAAGCAAAAAGGATGGCGGCAATCCAGTAAACCAATCAAAACCCGAAGTTAGTACACGTAGGCAACACAAAGCGCGGGAAAATGTGCTCGTGCAAGCAACGATTGGTTTTGGTTTCACTTGTAATTGGTTGAAAAAATGGCGCGAGAACTTTCAACCAATCACTGAGTGAAGTTAATGCAAAGCCAAAGCAATTCGCTAATTCCTTTCGACACTCAATTGAAAACCGCTCTAGACACTGACAGCACAACAGCAATGACGAGTTGTCCTTTGAAATCGCGTTCGTTTTCGTTCCGTTGTCGTTGCCTAATTATAAAGTCGCTATTGATACATACCCGGAATTATAACTCTCTAAAGATAGCTTGTTTACAGTGTTTATTTTGATTTTCTTCCATTTCCTTCGGTGTTTTTTTTCTAAACTTTGACATTGCATGACATTTGTCCAGAGGAATCTTTTGAAGGCCAAAAAAATAGGGCTTACAAATGTAGTTTCGTCGCTCTTAGCGAATTTCTGTTTTTTAGCTCCACTTAAAAAATTGTCTTACAAAATCTTATGATGAATTGGCAGACGGAAGGCGTAAACAGTAATTATCTCTCTACAAAATTTGAAGAAATTTAAACCGAAAAAAACTTGAAATATTTCACGTGAAAGAGCTACCATTTGCCAAAACTTGAAAATGATCCCATTTATGTTGTAACCTGTTTTTACTGCGTGATCTGCAATAGCGGACGTTTGACTGATCCCATGGAGTGCTTTGAAATGATCTTTTTTACCGTCACGTAAGCGACGTTTCGTTTTACCAATGTAAAACTCATTGCAGTCTCAACAAGTTGCCTTATAAACAACCTTGGGTTTTTGTGATTTGCACAAATTTTGAAGTTCTCTTTGCCGCCGTCGTTGTCGTTGCTTAAGTTCCCTATTGTATCGCCTGCAACGAGATCATTCTCGATCGTAATCATCCTGTTTTGGTGTTTGGCAACCGACAATCGCAATCAAAACCTTTTAAATGCTTCTTCGAAATGATCTATTGAGGAAGCATCCTTTATATCAATATCGTCTCTCCCCTCGCATGCCCTACTGGATGTCCGAGATTTACGGACATTCAGTATTGGCTGCGATCAGAACTCTTCGTTTCGCCGACCACGTGACCAAAAGAAACGTAGGGCTCTGGGGACGAGAATAGTTGAAGTCGCATAATGCGTCTTAAACTCTTGCGACGTTTCTATTCTGGACATGCTCATTGGGTTTGGAGACTTTTTTTAAGTGCGCATGCTCAGATGTAAACATAAGAGCCACTCAGAAGTAAGCTCACCTTTCACAGGCAAAGGGAACGTCGACTTTTAAGCATCAATCGAACAGAGAAGGGCGCAGAGGACGTTTACAATTGGAATTGAATTCTGCGCGCTCAAAGACAATCCTATTTTTTATCGTTTGGCTTATTCATGCTCAAATTTCTTGCTAAAACAGTAATTTCATCTTTTACCTTGGTAGCTAAGAATTTATTCGTGCACAAAATCTCTAAAGCTGCGTTTAACTGACACTCTTTGAGAAACCCCATTAAGCGAACAGTGTTACTGTCGTTTCGCCAGTTGGTTATGCGTTTTCTTGCCCTTCACTTTATTATGCGAAAACCCTGGGTTCGAAAATAATTACGTTTACTTCATGTGAGCACGTTTTAAAAGACCGACTGTAATTTAATAGAAACCGTTGGTAATAACTGCTAGTTTGAAAAGTGGAGTAACAGTTTTCGTTTCTCCTCGTTCAAGGTAGGGTTTGGTTCGTAATGAGTTAAATATCCAGGTAATATGATAAACTTGTTCAAAGTAAATGAACGCAGAACATACACATGTAAAATTACTCGACAAATTTGATACCGAGTGCCCTCTTTGAAAGCGAGTAAATACTAGCCGATGAATGTTTTTAGAGTTTTGTTGACCCAGGTGTGAAATGCAGGAAAAATTTGAAGGCGATTTTCCAGGGAAATAACCAGCTACGGCAAACATTAGCATAATCCAGTGATAAAGGATCGAATAACTAACAAAACATTCTTTTTTCGTTTAGAGCAGATTTATTTCCTTCGTGGGTTAAAAATTCAATATGTTGATTAGAGATCAAAGTAATTTTTTTGTAAGTTTGAGTTTTCCCTGTGTTAAAAATTATATCTATTGACTGTAAATTAGAGTCCTGTTTTTGGATATTTTGTCTTCTTTTTTTTTTTTTTTTGTCTCGAAGAAATTTTGATGATACAGTATTTTTTTTTATCTTCCTATTTAGCGCCAAACGTTCATTCGCGTGTGAAAAAAGGGATAAATTAATTGTCGAAAAGAAAAAAAATATGGTAAAGAAATTATTTAAAAATTGAATTAATAGGTTGTGATTTGCGTAGTCGAGCCATTTGCACTAACTAAGAAAATTCTCGCCTCATTTTATTTGCTTTAGCTGAAAACACTCAACGTGGTTTGTGGCAATGAGACAATTTTCCCACAACGGTTAGCAGTCCCATATCGGACGGCGGAGCAGTGAAGATAATCAATTACACATTTCTTATTACGGCTTTCTGTTTGCGCTGAACAAAATCGATTTGGCAAGCTTTAGAGATTGGAATAATTCGATTTTGAAAGTGGGGTAGTTATTATGAGAACCGAACATGTGGCCAGTCATTTCAATTTCCGTACATTCACATCCATTTTATATTGCTCAGTGGCCTAAAGTTTGCGTTTTAAACCAGACCTCCGTTTTTAAATGAGTTCCACAATGGCATACCCTGTGTTCATTTGGTGCCTGTATTATTTCCCTGGAAATAAATTCCCACGAATGAATTAAAAACTGAACGCAGCAAAGTGGTTTTGTTTTCCTATGATCAATTGTGCGCTTCCGTAATGGCTGTTTAACGACAGCATTTAGCGATTAAAAGATCACTGCCCCGAGTAACTAGATTTTGTACTGTAATCAGGAAATGTTTAAGGACTTTTGCCAGTTGGAAATCAGTACTTTAATGCATTGAGATAATCTTATTTAAGATAATATCTTGTTGGTGAAGACATCGAAGATAGAAACGATTGAAGGTTTTTTCAAGAAGCGAACGGTTGCATAAGATTTAATAAAACGCGCCGTTTGTTATAAACGCGGATGGCATAACAGGCGAGCAAGGCTAGATTTCAAGAAACCAAAACCGAAGCATTTCACTGTGTGCTTGCTAGTCTACGATCTGCGTGCTTTTTCTCTTTTTAATAATGGAAACAAAATATTTTGTTCTTTTTGTAATGTTACAAACAGGGTGTCGAGACCCTCTTTTTACCTTTTGGTAAGTTTAATTATATGGAAAATAAAATTAACGTCGGCCCCAAATTGATTTTTGTTGGCTGAAAGCTGAATCAAGGGAAATTACCATTTTTCCCCTCGGTGTGTCTAATTTAATTGTCAACGCAACTGGACTTGCGAAATTCTAACGATTAAAATTTCTCTCGTTTCAGATACGAAAATTGAGACGATTCGTCAGCTGTTAAATCGCATATTTTGACGGATACTTAGAACTGAGTAATGAACTTTAAATTACCCACAAAATGGCAACCGATTTGTTGAATTTACGTCAAAATCAAAATCCGCTGGTAATTTAGTTAAATATTTGGTACTGAAAGGAGCGCCAAAAAACTTATGCTAGACTTGTTGTTTGCTATGGATTATGAAGAATAGTAAAAACCCGAGGTCATCTTTTTTGTTGGTAAACAAAGGTGTTCTGAGAGATGAAGAAACTCGTGTTGCATCGATTTTACGGTTTTAAAGTTGAAATAATCTAAATTTGTTGTGCCATTAACTTCTTGCCGGGGTAATTTCTCGCTTAAACCTCGGCTGGCCCACATTTGAAACTTCTTGTTTTGACTGGCCTTTCCCCAGTTTTCACCTGCATGCTTGGAAGACCCGATCAGTTTAATGCGAAGCTTGCGACCTTCAGAACTGTCCGCGGACAAAGCTCGAATTTTCTACGATAAGCTGGGCGAAGTTTATTTCTAATTCGTTGACATGCGCAAAGGGATAAAGTTCTCAACTGGGGAAAAGTGGCAGTAACCCCTTAGAAGAAAAATCACGGCCTCGTTTTGGTCGTAAAGACCTCTTTCGAAGGTTAGAGATAGTATCCTCTTCCTTAACCAGAGAGTAATTTAAGTTACGAATTGTCAAAGGAACCAATATTCACAACCAATTGTTAGTTTGCTGAATTAAGTCTGTGGGGACCAACTGTACGACTAGGAAGAAAACTACGTAACAGGAAATTCTGTTTTCAAGAGTTTTGGAGTGCCAGATAATGTTTGCAGTTTTATAAAATGACAGACTGAAGCTTAACCCATTAACGAGTAAAATCTGTCCTGCCGCTTTGGGTGTCAAAGGTTTAACTAAAACTTGAAATGCTAACCAAATGTCATCATTGATATTGGTTGTGACGAAAGTAAACGGTAACGTGTTTTAAGGATCTCAAATATACACCTTCAAGAATTCCTTTTAATTCATGTTACTGGAGACGGCATTCAAAGTCTGATTTAGGCAGGATTTCGAAGAACTTTTGTTCGGAAAGTCTCCTGTGTTACTGAAGGCAGAACGAGGGCACAAAATAGTCTTCCAGAATTTAATTTTTTGAAAGCCGGAAATCTTGTTAAAAGGAAGCAGCTCGGACAAATTTATTAAGCGTTGATATCCAGTGATTAACAAGTGTTGATTGAATCCAGGAAATGTAAATACCGTTATTGCGTAGCAGTGTTTATAGTAAGATAAATGACCAACTTAAGATTTCAATTTGAAATTTCCTTTTCTTCAACTTTCATCAGACATTTTATCTTAAGTGATACGAAAGAGCTAAATTAGTCATTCGATTAACGTTTTGGTCGGGATTTTCCAAGCATGAACAAGTAAGAATAAATTAGGAGACCACTCGGCTCGGAGGGGTTTTATATAATTGATAGCGCAATTCTGTTATAGACTTACATTGAAATTTGTCAAATTTTGTATCTTTATTGAGTCAAAGTTAATAAGGATATTCAATATCTTACACTGTTA
The DNA here is from genome assembly GCF_036669935.1 of Montipora foliosa. Lineage (NCBI taxonomy): Eukaryota > Metazoa > Cnidaria > Anthozoa > Scleractinia > Acroporidae > Montipora > Montipora foliosa. The sequence continues at coordinate 22,336,811 of NC_090877.1, read as the reverse complement.
CTAGGCTTTTTGTAGAATTTCACCGATGTTATTAATTTGTTAATATGATCTAACATTTGTTTAATTAGATTAAGATAAAGTAAATTTCTTCAATTATAAGAAATAATCACAGTCAAAGATATCTTAATCAGTTTTCGTTAAGATAGGACGTTTCGTTATCGATATGAAGGAGTCACTGAATTTTTATCGACAGTTATCTTTACAGCCAAGGAAATATCTCTTCAAAGTTATTCTCGCAATTGCAACTGTATTCGTAGTCTTATAGTGTCTTTTTATTATTGACATTTACAAGAATATCTGACCGTAAACAGGCGGTGCTTTGAGCAACGAATTAGATTTTTCTCGCAACTGAGCCGGATAGTTTCAGCGTCGTGTTTCAGTATCGAGTCACACTCTCGATGCGCGCCAAAGAAGAAGATTTCCATTTGCGCGTCCGTTTGCGTTTGTCGCAACTACTCAGGTTGTCAGGATAAGTCAACATTTGCCTAGCCATTCTGTCACAAATCAAAGCACCGTGACAGTTTGTACAAGTTCTTGATGATGTTCTTTGAACTGTCTTGGTTTTACAGCATCGAGGGTAGTCATTAGTACTCGAAAGTTCTCATGCAACCTGTTCAGTTCCCGACGGACGGCATGCACATAGTAAATGTTATTTACAATTGTAACCTACATCTAATAATTACAACCTAGCGATGAAATAAAAGGATCACTCAGGACTGATGTAAAATCTTCATTATGACGGCACCCACTAAAAATGTGGTTTTCGTGCCCTCTACATCGCAGAATTCTGCGAAGTCATTAAAACTTCGTGTTCCTTAGCTCTCTGTCGAAGTGCTGCAATACTCGAGGTTCTTATTTTCTCAAAATAGTCCAAATTGCTTGAGCTTTGGTCTTCACTGTAGCCTTCGTGGCCACATCCCCTAAACCGTCCAGTGCACTGCTCTGGAACTTCCTCTTTGACCCGTAGCATTATTCCTTTGCGTTCTTGCTCAGATATGTCTTCATCTCGTGCAGCAACACGACTCTCGAAATGTAGGCTACTGCTCTCTTTACTCTTAATCTCAGTGTGGCCGCTAGTTTCCTCTTCTGCTCCGGTTTTCACCTCTACTGTTTTCTCTCTCCCAGTCACGTTTGTTTCGTCGTTATTTTCCGAATCTTTCTCCCCATCCTCTCCATCTTTGGCTTTTTCACGCTTTCGCCATTTCGCGCGTCGGTTCTGGAACCAAACCTGGAACGTACACATACAGTCAATCAACTTTAACTGCAACATGTGGTTTTGCTTTTTAAGAAAACTTTATTTGAGAGGTAGTTCTTTTAAAAAGCGGCACTTGGAGATCATCTCTACCGACCGACTCTACCTTTTTTGTGTATTTAAATTCGTTATTTGGTTGGAGATTTTAGCCATTTTTTGCCAAACTAAAAAAAGGCCTTGTCTAAGTCCTTCTTAACGAGTTTTCTTTCGCTTTCTTGGAGTCAAAAAATAATTGGTTACAGTCTATTCCTTGTTTGGGAGCAAATACACATATGCATTGACATGCGACAAAATTTGTCGGCCTGTTTTAACATTTTGTTGTTTAAATCCATCCAGAAAAAAAACTGATTTCACAAGCTGAGAATTTGAAACACCTTGTCAGTCTGGGTGGTTCTGGAATAATTTTATGAAGAGAGGAACACATTGTGGGTGAGAGAGTAACATTTGGTATTTTGTATCGGTTCATTTGATTAAAAATTTTCAATTAAAAGGGAAATAGGAAAAATGAATTAAACTCGCTTGGTAGGCTTTTGAAGTTGAAAACAGCAAGAGCCAACACAATGCTGAAAGCATGGATTAGGTGTTTGCCTCAAACAATAAACGTTGATTACAGGCAAGAATGGACTTCTCTCAAAAGAAAAATCATTACCTTTTTTTCTAAAGGTGTTGATCGTGTCACATCCAATTGAACAGTGACAACTGTTGTAATCTCAACCGCGCGCGCGGACAGTTTCGAGTTTTTCGAACTTTTAAAATAATTATACGATGATGTTACATGCTTCGAGATTTTTCGTTGTCAATGATCAGATATAAAAAAAATTCCTGTTGCATTCTGAATTTCCCATTGGAGCATTTCAGCCAATTGTGAATTTTAAATTCACCCAACTTCAGCTAATCGCACTGAACTATCTTAAATGTCTTCTGACGTGTGTGTATATTTCCAAATGGAAGATTCTGCATTGCTTTTTATTGTAGGCTATGGCTTCATGTTTAAGTTTCATACTAAAATTCACACTTCTTGTATTCTGAGAAAAAACACAATGTCAGACTGAGTAGCCATAAGCAAAGTCCACATTTTTCAAGGGCCCTCAATGCTGAAATAGAGACCGAATCCTATGCGATTAATTCACAGCTTGTTATTGTATACTGGTCACTACCAAATTACTGTTTCCTCTTAACTGATACTTCGTGTACATTTATTCTAGCGTTACATGCGTTTGGCACAAAGAAAATGCGCTAAAATGAGCATTTTCGGCTATGTTGAACAGTCCAGCCGAAAGGGTGAAGAAAGAAACCCACACTCACGGTAAATTGTATCTTTAGCACACGGCAACATCATGTAGAGTCCGCTTTTTTAAGGCTAAAACCGATGTGAAACATCGCGCTTTTTTTTCTTTTTGGTGAAAATTTCCCGCTTTCTGTCTTATTTGAACATGTTTAAGAATAATTTTCTGCAGTCATTTGAGATAGCAAGTGTTGTAATTCACACAATTAAGGCCATTTGAGTGTAGTAAGAACTTCTTACCATTAACAATACCTCCTACTGACTTCCTTCAACGGCAAAGAAAAGGTACTTTACCTGAACTCTAGCTTCCGTCAAGTCAAGTCGGAGAGCAAGAGCTTCGCGCATAAACACATCGGGGTAATGAGTGGTTTCGAATGCCCTCTCTAGCTGTTCCAGCTGCCATGGACTAAAATTTGTCCGAACTCGCATTCTTCGAGGTTTATGAGGTCTCAAATGATCCAAAAACCTCTGGCCTATTGGAAAATAAGAGTTTGCTTTAATAATGGTTTTATTTCTTAAAAAAGTACCCGTCAGTTTTGATATCCGACGATAAGGTTGTTAGATAGATCAAGGAGAGAGGGTGTTCTGTAATCTTTCATCAGTCAGAAATATCTTGACTTATCAATTGCTTCCACTCTTTCTTTTTTTTGTTTGTTGTTGTTGTTGTGTTTTTTTTTTTTTTTTTCAGGAAAATGACATAGGAGAAGAAAGTTAGCTTTATCATAGTGAAAAATACATTCTATCGTCAAAAGAAATGAGAGACAGTGATTATTTAAGACTAAATTAACACCCGAAATTCTCCTTGTCATGGAAACTCCTATTCAATGGACGTCATAATATGGATATTCTATCCATTCGTTCTCGAAATCCGCTCGGAAAAATAGTTTAGGGCGGTGGAAAAAGTAAGGAAAATCATGAACTCGGCTTCTTTCTTGTGGCATTTAAATCTTGTTTCTTTTCTGATACTGAATTTTTTATTATACTACCTGAGGAATATTTCTGCTGAATTTTCGTTACCATGAAGCGACAACGACCGGAAAGAAAATCTCTGCGATGATAACCGCAAATCTATCTTATCGAGTGAAAAAAGTCTGAAGAAAAAGTAACAGTAATTGCTAACGCCATTTTTTGAGTCTTTATAAATACGTTATCAGCCCTAAAAATGTCAAAAGAAATTATTTCATGAGATTTCCAGCGTAAGAACTAATTGCTTAATGATACAGTTAACTTCCATTAACGGATGACTTTGATAGCAAAATACCCTGATGGAGACTATAAAGACAGTTTAACTGAAGCAAACGAGATCATCGTGCAATTAAAGTGTTTTAATGCTCTTACCTTGAAATGCAGCGAGTTGAATTTGAGGATCCACGTACGAAGTTGTGTGGTAAACGCAGGGAACTTCGTATGGACGGCCAGTGAACGAATGATAGGGAAGATAGCTTGGCACACTGCAGCAAGAGTCGGGGAAAGGCAAGCCGCTGTTGCTTGAAATAGACTGCCCACGGGGAGACACCATCGCGTACAGCGGCGACTGAAAATATGTGTGGTGCCCTTGAAAGTTAGTTTCCATTATTTATAAAATGACAAGCTAGCGAGAATGACAAAGGCTAAAACGGACGACAAGAGAGTTGCTGGCCTTAAGAGGAACGTGGTCAAATGGCCGAGTCCAAATGTAAAACTGGGGTGATATTTAAAGGATGCCTATTATTTTTGGCTAATGGAATTATACAATGAATTCTGAAGTGTATTCTTTGCTCATTTTGAAGTTTGCAAATCAAATAACTATTCAATCAACTGGTTATAATATAATACAAAGGCCTTTACGAATGGCTACATTTTGCTCTCTGGCTCGCGATTGGTCGGCTTTGATGACGCGTCACCGAAGTTTCAATCGCACGTTAAAGCCACCGGATTGGGAAATCCGTTTGCGTAATTAACAATGCGAACATTTAATTACCCTTAGTACGCAACGTTGAAATGGCCAAAGAGCTGAATTTTCGCAAGATTTCCACCCGTGAGGCTAGGTTAACGCTAACACGTTAGCACGAGAAAACTGTCATAGGTTCAATGCGGACTCGAATCGCTTGCCTTTTTAGGATAAATACTTGATGTTGCTATTTGAACTTTGGGAGGTCGTAAAATTTCACCTGCCCCGAGTGTGCACAGCTGGTATCAAGCTCAGAGCTAATAGGATCACAGGCGATAGTTTAATGAATTATTCCCCGTGTAATAAGGAGGCGGTAAATTAGTGGCCCAAAAAGATCGTGGGAATGTTCAGTCCACACTATCGACGAATAGGATATTTTTCATCGCCTAAGCAAACCTAACGTAGCTAAATCGCACGCGTTTGGAGAGGACGCCCTGAAAAAGAACAAAGATGAATAAAATAACGCAAATTGGAGTATACTAAATGGACATTTTGCGCTCGATATCGGCTTGTTGTCTAAATTGTCATTCTGAGTCAAGTACGTTTGCCTTGTCCAAAGGAGGGAAGAACAACACGAGTAATGATTAATTAATTTACAGGCTTTCATTGGAGTAACTAACTGCGTCGAGGAATAATCATAATAAATTTATTTCTGGGTGATGATCACGTACTCCTGCGCTTCAAAACGGAGCAAATCAAAGTAGATGCCGAGTAATTAGAACTTTAATATTTGGAAAATACTTAACACTCCCCGTTGCGTCAAAGTATCGCTTTGTCAGCGTTTCTGTCCAGCGTTCATTGAGACCTTATTGTACTCAGCGAGCGTAAATTTAAGGCCGCTCTGTTTGGATTCGGTATACCCAGTGCCTTGATTTTAATTAAACTACCCAGAAAAACATCTTCAGGAACTGTCATGTAGACGACATTTTTTTTATGTTTTGGCACTCTTTAATCTAAGCCTGCTGGTTTATTGTAATCCTTATCGCAGACGAAAACCAAAGAATATTCGAGTTACGGCACTCAGTGAACAATGTTTAAAGTGATAGCAGGCTCTTACACAACGTAAGAACATTTCTCTGTTTGGATCTGAATATTTTGAAAAACGTTCGATTTGAGTTAAAATATATGAATTGATTACTGATTTCTTCGACTGATTAACAACATTGTAAGACGTGAGATGGAAATAAATGCCCATTTTGTGAAAACGTATGTGGATCGGCGCTCTCATTTCGTGAAAAAACCCATATAGTACCCACGTCGGAAGACAAAGAAATGAAGTTAAAAACACAAGTCACATAAGGATCGAATTTAACCGGTCTATTCAAACAAAACTATATCCCTTGAAACGAGCTTTTGAATAATTAAAATATTTTCTTGAGGAAAATTAAAGCAAAAATTAATTGTTGAGACACGTTCGTGTCAGCTGAACAATCTGATATTAGAGTGATAGGTAATTCTAAAGCCATTGTCTCAGATCTGGGATCACGTGATCGCAAGGGTAAAACTTTTTTTGCATAGCCATCAAATTATTGGAAAGGACATTTTTGCAAAAATATGTTGGTGGTAACGAGGATAGAAATTTATGAAAAAAAAAGACAACGACATCTGTGCAATGACTACTTTTGTTGGTCTCTTGTCGGTAGTAGAAGACGTAGATGTTATTTTCTTCTACTTTCTTTGGTTTCACCATTCCAGCTTGAGTAAACAAATACATGTCCTCTAATTAAGATTAAATTTCTTGGTTTGCATCGTTAACAGAAATCTCATATCCCCAGTCTCAGTCTTTGTCTGTTTGGCCAGAAACATCTGCCTTCACTGCAAATCGGATACCAAAGTTCTCGATCGTCAGGTCAAGTTACTGCTTTTGCACAAAACTACATCACAGAAACGTAATGGCTGAAAGAAAACTGTTTTCTTCGTTTTATCTAAGCCATTATTATGACTTAACACCAGTGGGCAGTAAGTTTTAGCAAGTTTAATGCTTTTTGGAAAGCGTGGAGTACCGACCTACAGAGACCAAATGAGATACCCTTTCATAGTTTTATTCACTTTGATTCGTTTACTCACTTCAAGTGAAAACGTCAACTTTTTGTCCTTAACACAAAAGAAAACCAAAGCCATTGCCGCGGCAAAGCCAATCCTGACAATATTTTGCCATTATTTTCACAGTTTATTTTGCAATTATTGGGTTTTGTTACTGATCAGCTTGTAAAAAACCGCGTGGAAGTTCTAGACCAAACAATGTTTTCCTGATTTAAAAAATGCGACGATCCCTGATGAATTCCCAAATACGTTTTGTCGCCTCAGTGTCTGAATCACGAACATTTTTGCTCATTTCCAAGGAACAATTACTACTTTAGTTTCAAAAAGGTTGTCAGACAAACTGTTTTCCATTACGAATGATTCAATACGAAGTTGCGCTCCAAGACAACCAAATCGGTATCTCGAAACAAAGACGTAGGACCTAATATTTCACAAAACTTATGTTCTCGTATTTTGTTTTGCCATCGCAATTGAAAGACATCTCGTGTTACCACCTTCACACGCAAAACCACGACTTCCTCGTAGTGTAGTTTCCTTCATGATTACAGATGGATCATGAACACGACAGCTACAATAGCTCACCTACTCCGAAGCAACAAATCCTTTGCTCCGTTATTTCGATGTATCTCTTCTTTTCTTAATTATACTTTCTTCTTCATAACTATCTTTTTACAACTGCTTAGTGGTGCCAAGCATCTCTTAGTTACAGAATAAAAGCGTTGTTTAATGATCTTAATTACAAATCTTCGCAGCCCGCTATCATTTGTAATTTTGGGGTAAATAAAAGGCAATAAGCTGCAGCAGCAGGTATAAAAACAACCTTTTAATCTCTTATAGTGTTTTTTAAGTCCAAACAATTGAATTTTGAATTTTTGTGATTTGCATTGGGTCTCTCTTGCAAACCATAGTTCTTTCTGATGGAACATTCTATATGCTCGCTTCTTTCCTTCTTTACACCAGTTTCATCATGGAAATAGAGCAAGGCAAACAGACCTCGAAAACAAAGTTTAATTGTCCGTGTGCTCTTTGACTAAACACTGATCCACGTGTTTGTTTTTTTTTCCAATGGGCCATTTGAACGCATCTAGGGCCTATTTCTGCGAAAATACCACAAACTTCTTGTGTCTTAAAACCATATGTTATATTTTTGAAAGGCAGAATTTTTTAGCTAGGCAAACTTGTTGCTAGACTTCATTCTTAGAACTGTCTATGGTACTGTAGCATTAGAAATGGGCTCAAAACGTATTGGGATTTTGTTAAGCAGAACTTAAAGTGAAAAGGCGTAACACAATGTTGAAAATCACTTCGTATCTATTTTATTTCCAACCCCTTTATCCGTTCTAATGGGGTCGAGATGCGCTTATTCATTTTGCTGCCGTTCGTTCAATAAGCTCAGTAGTGCGTTGACCATGAGATTGAAACAAGGACGTAAACTGTCCAGCACTAAAAGCTAAATAAGACGAGATACATGCTGCCCAGAAATTGTTTCTTTTTGCAATCGCAATTTTTATCAGTTAACCAGTTGTTATATAAATCATTATGAGTTTAATTGCGAGCAAGAATAATTCGAATTTTACCTACTATTGTCATTGCGTGTTTTGTGGATGAGTTACCTTCCCCGCACATTAAGAAAGTTTGGCGGTCATTCTTGAGAGCCTGTTTAAAGGAACTTAAACAGAGATTTGATTCGCCAACTGAACGCCCGACATTCGGAAGTTCGAGGTTTCGGCTGACGCAGTTTTAAAACGAACCAGCATCAGAAAATTGTACATGAAGTGTACAAGTTGACTGGGGTCTGTATCATCGATGTATCTACAGTACGTATAGTAGATTTTTGTGCGATGACTTTAAAACTCAGTTAATTTCGATTGTCCTGAAAGGGCTCATAAAACAGCTTTTAGATAAAAACAAAGAAAAACTGCTTTTTTAATTGCATGTAGTTTAAAATAGTTTGTCCCTCTGTTTTGACGTGTCATGTATTTAAGCCATGTGTTAAAATAGCCCTTTTATGGTTTCATGATACGTTTATTTCTTAACACCTGCTTTTGTCAGAATGCACTGGAAGTCAAAAGTCTCAACGAAATATTTTAAGCTCTATTCTACGGTGGAGCCACGATAATAAAAAAGCCGATTAGCAGCAAAATTGTTAGAAAGATGATGTGCGATGCGGAAAATTTGTTGGGCGCTTGGTTGAACCCGGCCTGCGAAATTTACCGATGACGTAAATGAAGGAAAATAACCTGGTTGTTAAAGAATATTCAGAGAAACAATGAAAGGCTTGTTATGTTTGCATGTCGAGATGTACCCACAAATGCGAATGTTTTAGTATCAGAGACGGCCTTGCATTGTGTTTTACTTGTGGTACATTGTGGTTGATAGATTCTGCTTGCAAGCAACTTTGAAAAGTTCGATTAATCGTCACCAGCGTGAACAATTAGTTTAACAGTGGATTATGCTGCTCTGGGTGCAAATTTTTCACATGGTCTTCTTCTCCTAGGCTGCAAAGCAACACCAAGACACGTGCAAAAACGATTTCTATCCCATTTTCTGATCGGGTCGATATTGACAACAAGCATTTTTTAACGGATTCGATTTTGATTTTTTTTTTTTTTAAAGTTAAAGAAAGTTAACTAAGAAAGCTTCAATTTTTGTTCATCTTGGTCACGTTTTCAACACTACAAAAAACAATTTTCACTGCATGGCATATACCTGTTCTTTTTTTCTCTATTTGTCATTTTTTTCTACAGGTTCGTTTTATTTTAAAGCATTAACTTGCAATATTGTTTTTACCTTTACAATGTGTAGACATTTCCCACGGGAAGCTCAGTGAGTACTGTGGTCGCCATGTTGACTGTTGAGAATATTTGCTGGTGGCTCATTCGCCGGTATCCATTAGTAGCCTCACGTATCGTTTTTCTGTTTGATTTCTGCATGGGTTTTGTTGTACTTAATTATTTCTTAAATCTCGTAAGGTGAATGGGAACTTTCAAAACTTTACAACTAAACCTCCTATGAAGACAATTATTAAAAGTCTCTAAAATTAAAAGTCTCTAAAAAAATCAGTGACACTACATTTATGACTCTACCTAAATTATTAAACGGTCAATATCCAGGCATGTCTTTGCTTAGAGCGTGAGCGGGCGAAATTCATGCAATATGGTTAGTTCCAACAGCGTGTGGAATTTTCGATCTTGTCAGCGAACCCTCGCGAACCCTTAGCAAAGTCTGCCCCTGCGTAACTATCACATTTGTTGCTCAGATTTGAAACATCATATACAGCTGTAAAAGATTTTTAAAAAAGAGTTTAGGTCTATATTGTGTCTTGTATTTTCTAAATCATTTTGTTCAATCAGATGTTTTCACGCTGGGTGTTCGGTATTATCACCATTTATGGAAAAACTGTGGCCTGCGGCTTCCGTTTCTGCGCTTCAAACACATTGTGAGATTTCTTCCGAGACAAATCTGTATAACTAGAAACACGCCCTCTCTTTTGTTATAAGAACCTTTTTTATGAATGTGTTCGGGCAGAATTAGCCATAGAATGACATCAGGCTCTGCGTTATACGTTAGATCGTTAGATCGAAAATCGACCTAAATGTGTTCAACAGTGGGAGTGCGCGGCAATTGTCAAAGTAGTTCAAATAGCCGTATTCGTCAGCGTCGTACAATGAAAAAGAGTACGGTGACCCCCCCCCCCCCCCCCTCCCCTTTTTTATTACATTTTTATCATCTTCTTGACATGTTACAACCGTGTGAGAAGTTTCAGCGGAAATATATACAAGTTCTTTTTCTAGGGAATCACCTTAAACTCCCTGCCATACGATATACGACGGCGACGTCGACCAAAACCTCACTTCAAAATAGAACTTTGCACTCTCGAAAGTCTTTCGTTATTATTGCATCTCGTTCGCTTCGAACAATATGGGTGAAGCATTCTAATAATGGTAGTAGTAGTAGCAGTAGCAGGAGCAGTAGCAGTAGCAGTAGTAGTAGTAGGAGAAGTAGTAGTAGCAACAGCAGCAGCAGCAGCAGCAGCAGTAGTAGTAGTAGTAGTAGTAGTAGTAGTAGTAGTAGTAGTAATAGTAGTAGTAGTAGTAGTAGTAGTAGTAGTAGTAGTAGTAGTAGTAGTGGTAGTGGTAGTGGTAGTGGTAGTGGTAGTGGTAGTGGTAGTGGTAGTGGTAGTGGTAGTGGTGGTGGTGGTGGTGTTGGTGCTAGTGCTAGTGCTAGTGCTAGTGCTAGTAGAGCTTTATTAACGTCGTCGTTTTCTAAACTTCCTTGTGAAACACAGACACGCAGTTGGTCAATTTACCATATCAAACCCGTTGACAATCCTTACTTTATTAGTAATAATAATCATAATAAGTAATACTAATAGCACTGAGTGGAGTACAATTCAGGGATGATCGTGCGAGTGATTTCAAGGACACATGCAAAGCCGATTTGAAATTACGAGGACGATTACCACTTAATTGTACTACACGAAGTCGTATTACTAATTAATCGTAACTATAACAAAATGCGAGAAAATCAGAACAAAATTCGAGGATAAAAAGTCTTTGAATACCTTTTTCTGTGAAAAGGTTAAAATTATATTCAATCTGGTTTGGTTTTGCCAACAGTAGGGAAACAGCAAGAAAGACCCCATCCAAGTGCATGTGATTGACGTGCGAATGATGGTGTAGGTGTCGAATTACAGGTATCCAAATTGGAGTTGTTCAAATTGGATACCTGTAATTGAACACCCACGTGATCGCGCGCCAATTACGCGACAAATAGGCGCGCACAGAACCAATCACGTTCGAGAATTTTGTAATAGTTACGAGTATGATGATAATATAACTATAATAATAGTAACAATAATTAACTATTAGTGGTGGATATTTGCCGAGCCGCGGAGCAGAATCGTGAAACAATGTCTTAAGTGTAGTATATATACTAAAACAGTGAGATAATATAGCACAAAAAGATGATTGTAACTCATTTATTCCTGCAACGATTACAATTTTTACCACAATTGCTGGTAATCTCGCAATCTGATTGGCTAATTTGCCGTTGTCATTAAGAGTCTGCCAGCGTCAATTTGTCACGCAATGTAATAGCCAATCAGGAACGCTCGTTTTGGGAAATAAACCAATCATATTGCGAGAAAGTTATAGACAACGCTTGCTCTTTCTTTGTGTCATGGTTTTGTTCACGCTCTGGAAATAAAAACGTTCTTTGCCGTTGAATATTGTGGTAAAAAACAAATCGAAAGTGGTTCAGAGTTGTCTGTACTCTTATCGACAACGATATTCGTCATCAAATGTTGTGGACTCACGAGGCGCAGCGCAATCAAACTTCGTGTGATGTCACAGCCGTCTTTCCATACTCTCATCTAAACACAGCTATTGACCAATGAGAGTGCGCGTACTATCCTAATTATTTTATAAATACTAATAATCAATCTCTTCGTCATCATCTATAGTAATATAATTATAGAAGTTACAATATTGTATGTAATACTTATTTATATTGTTTCGTTAGCTGGCTTCGAGATTTGCGGTCGTTATCAATGTTTACGGGCTGACAACGTAAATTACTTTGAAGCCTACAATAATTAACAGAAAAGTACAAGTGTTAAAATAACTATTAAGACTAAGAAAAAGGAAAACAACATCTGAAGACAATGGCAGAATAAAACTATCTAAACTGAACTACGGTTATCAGATTTTCCACCATTTTCATTGGCTCGCCGGACACAGGCTATCAGTTCATATACCTGATGTACCTAATATGGTCAAGGAACGCGTCACCAACAAAGCGAGCTAAAAACGTTTTTGCAGCTCTGAGAAAAAATGGCCGATAAGAGACATTCTAGACCGGAATTGACCGAGGCACAAATCGCTGCTTTAATCGACAATACATCGAAGAGTTTTTCTGACTGCACCAAGCTAAATTCGAATTCAGAAAGAAAATCCGGTGGTGATACCGTTCAGGTTATAAGTAATGCGTGATTGATGTTTTTTGACCATGTTTCAGCTGTAGTGTTTTTAATTTTTTTTAATGTTTTTGATTTAATATTTTCCGCGCTTTTCCGCTTGTTTTGTGGATTTTGTAATTAATTTGTTTTCGGCAGGTTAAACAAATGCAATAAAAAACAACGATAACAACAAGAATTTCTATCTTTGAAAGTTGCCACAGAACAACTTGCGGCCTTTTTCGTTCTTGTTGAGTGCCTTTCAAATACAATTTTGAGCATTAGTTTTGTGTTGAACATGCTTGTTGTGCTTCGTTTTCGTTGCCGCCAGCTCTAGTTGGCTTCCCTGCGTGCTAAAAAGAAAAATTTGGCTGGTCCTCCCTGGGTTCTTCCATTTACTTCTTTCACTGCCAACTACTAGGGAACTAGCAAAACTCAGCGAAAACGCTGGATCTAAAATGAAGCTGCACACGTCATGTTATATACGCACGGCCGTGCGTTTATTTAACAAATAGATCCCATGTTGCCGTTCGTCTGTTCAGTAATATATCACAGATGACGTCAAAATGTTGTAAGAACATCAGTTATATCTGTTGTATTTAACAATTATTCCATGAGCGCGCGTTGGATATGAGATGGTAAATTGCCAACGAGACGCGTAGCGCCGAGTTGGCTATAACCAGTCTCCTATCCAACAAGCGCGAATTAAATAATTGTTTTATTAAATTCCTTAAACTTCAAAAAGTTGGAAGTAAGAATTACGAGCAAAGGAAGCGAGAAAATCCGAGAAAAAACGAAAAAAAACTTGATGAAGATGCGGTCCGGCAGACGTAGGCTCATCACAAAAACATTTCTTGCCTATGCGTACCTCTAAACGTCGGAATTGATCCAAACTTGAGAATCTAACAAATTATATTATACAATATATAATATCATTACATATATCTATGGTTGTTAGATATTTAAGCATTATCCTGCGAAATCGCGCGGAATATCGACGAGGCCGTAGGCTGAGTTGGCTAAAATCAGGCGATATTTTAATTTAATTTAATTGTCAGGTGATATTCCAATTATACGAGCGTTCGTGAGCTGTGGTTTAATTTATAAGCATATCTTTTTCCTTACAACTGAAGTAGTTGCACCACGATTTTAAGGTGATCTTATTTCACCAGATGTTTTGTCCAGTTGCCATATCAGCCACCGGCTAATTAACATAGCGTGCGTGCTGGCACAATCTAAATTCGATAGATCGTTTTCACTGTCACGCAGCAAGAAAATAAAATCGAAACCGTTCCATGAAATAAGCCAAAAACTTGGGATGTTGTAGGAGACAAATTCGTAAATCACCTCACTGATTCTCAGGTCTGTGCGGTACATCGTTTCTGAATTATTTGTCGAAGCGTTTCACGCAACTTTATACTGAGAGTTTTGTATGGAGTCGCCATGTTGGCGTCATGGAACTGGAAACCTGAAAAAGAGATTCATTATTCAACACATTGTGACAATGTCCAAATATGGTCATAGCGCGCTCAATGTTCGTCTTGCGTACTCATCAACAGATATCCTGCGATATACGTAATTTTATTTGTCGCGATGAAAAATGGTAGTTTTTCCAGCTTTTTTTTTCAATAAACGTAGAGAATTGTGCTTTGTCATCAATGTGTTGAATAATAAAACGATTATCTTGCGGAATATCGCCTGATTTTAGCCAACTCGGCCGTGCATATATAACATGACGTGTGCAGCTTTATTTTAGATCCAAAGTTTTCGTCGATTTTTGCTAGTTCCCTTGTAGTTGACAGTGAAAGAAGCAAATGGAAGAACCCAGGGAGGACCAGCCAAATTTTTCTCCCGGCATTGACTTTTTAGCAGGCAGGGAAGCCAACTAGAGTTGGGGGTAACGAAAACTTAACGGTATCACCGGATTTTCTTTCTGAATTTAGCTTAGTGCAGTGAGAAAAACTGCAAGTTTCTGGAGTCCGCACTGTGCATGGCAATATGAACCCGGCATCATTCTCAATCCAAATCCTTTGTTTACTTGGGCATTTTGACTTCAGGTTGGTTGTCTACATTTTCATCGAGTGCTTTGACTTTCTTTGCGAATGTTTTCTTTAACTGAAGAAGCGAATCCTTCGTTTGCAACATTTTAGTAAAACCAGATGAATCATTCTCGCTCAACTTACTTGTGGCGTGATTTTAACCAGCCAATAGGACCGTTTGTTTTCCCTCACCGTGCGTTGTGAGAACTTTGTAGTCAATTTCAAATGAAACATGTTTTATCGTCCAAGTTGTTGCGCCTATGTTATAAAAAAATTGGTTCATGCTTTTAGCTGTGTATATATCGAGTTATGGATGCACTTGGGAGTTTGCTAAGCATTCGAGAAGCTGGAATCGCACTCGGCTGTCATTCCTATGCTTCTATCGTGCTTAGCAACCTCCCGCGTGCATCCATAACTCGATATACACACGCTAAGCATGAGCCAATTCTTAAATAATGAATTAAATGTAATTTTGAAGTGCGGTTTATTTGCGAAAGGGAGGAGCGATCCTTCCCTTTGGTCCATGACCCACACTTCAATTAAACATTTCTGATTTCATTCATCGAGTCCTTTCAAAGGACCACATGAGTCCAACAAATTGACCTGCTCCCAACTGCGTGACTTCATCGTTGAGGTCCCCGTCCACACTAATGCGTTTTCGAAAACATCCGTTTCCGAAAACCTCCGTCTATATATGACGGTCCACACTAAAACGATCGATGCCGATCGAAAGCGGAAGTCGACGAAAACGGAGGTTTTCGAAAACGCTATTGGAAATGGAGACTTGAGAAAACGGAGGTCTGTCGTTCTAGCGTGGATGGCGAAAATGAAGGTTTTCGAATACGCGTTTTTGTATGCCTCACTTTGCCGCACGCCAAGACGTAAACAAAGCCTGGTAACAGAAACGCATCTTTAGATCTCCGTTTTCATTCTCTAATGTGGACGGACGAATACGATGCGAAAACGCTAGTGTGAAAGCAGATCTTTTTATCCGTTTTCAGGGATCCGGAGGATTTCGAAAACGGAGGTTTTCGAAAGCGCGTTAGTGTGGAAGGAGTCTCAGTTGGTAGAGCATTGAAACCGTCATCGCAGAGGTCATGGATTCGTATCCCGTTAAAGCCACCTGGACTATAACTTCCACCTGGTTCAGGTGTCGATAAAAAGCGACAATTGCTTATTAAATTGTCCAGATAAGTGTGATGAGCAGTTCTCTCCTTAGAGACCACGATAATAGAAATAATGCTAATAATAATCAGCTTCATCATCTGTGTTTGTACTATACTACAAGATATGCCGTTAAATAACACAGATGATAACTGAGACTTAAGGAACCAATCGGGGAAGGGTTGCTGTAGCCTGGAGGCTCGACTCAGTGTTAGCGCTAACCAGCTTTAAATTCCACGAAAACATAGAGAACCAATGGTTTCTTCTACTGGACGTCGAGCAGCTCGGGTCCAGAATGCTAGAAACGCAATATCACAGGTTTTCTGAGATAACAAAATTTTATCTATTCTAATAATTCTTCACTGGGACCTTCATCTCCCCCGCTCAAGAATAATCTATAATTTCCGTTCAAAATATCTCATACATTTAAGACCAAAAGTACTATTATTAGTGTGTTGGTAAAAGCCTAAGATTCAGTCGCTTTACGATCTTCTCGTTCCAGTTAAAAGAAAGCTCGACAACAAATTTTCATTTTTATACAAGGCAAGTCCCATTAATTAAGGTCGTTTTGCGGCTGACGGCAAATCAACTAAATAGACTTGGATCGACTAATGAACTGGGCGGGAGTATGTGGATTTGTTAACGCAAAATACTGTAGCTAAACCGGTCACACTCTATCCCATAAGCGTCGAAAGTTGTAAAGAGGAAAAAATAAAATTACATGGAGAAAAGACCACATAATCCAATTACCTTGCATTATTTTATAATTTCTCCTGATCTTTGCTAACCTTATTATTTATTGCTGAAAGAAACACGAGGAATGTTTCGTTCTTTTGGAAAATTCAATTAAAGGCGAAGTGCAGAGATAAATCTATTTGGCCCAGCCTTAACGAAACCATAGATTGTTCCTTGAAAAGAGCTTTACGTTTCACCAGAGTGAAAAACATCTCAGCAAGAAGAACTTAGGGCAAGCGTTTTTTCTGCGATGAAGAGTTTAATGAAAATTGGCAAATTCATTTGGCAAAAGGTAGAATGTAAAAACTTAAAACTGATTTCACATCAGGAACGCGCATATAATTCGGTAACTGGACTGTTAATATGAAATTGTTTCTTGTGGCTATTAGTTAATTAAAAACTGAGCTTTACCTGATAGAGATTTCTCCTGTTATGGTCGAGGAAATGGTCCATGGTCACAAACAATATCAAAATAGTAGCAAGGAATTATTATCTGGGCTCCTTGCTAAATGTCGTATGAGGTTCATTCAATGATCATCTGCATAATATAGCGTCATGTTTGATCATCTGTTCCGAAGACGAACCTTTCAAAGTTGAACAAACGAGAGCTTTATGCCGGCGCCCTTTTCAGCTCTCAATTCGGATTTATTCAAGTAACATGTTACCTTAACAAAACAATATCAAGTCTTAATGACATCAATTCGAATAGTACAACCGCGAAAACACTTGAGCGTTTGGCTTGATCGAAATTTTAAAATTGCAACTATCTTTTGAACCTCGATATATTCATGTTCATATGCACGAATTTTGAAATTGGCGAAAAAACATAAAATTGTTTTGCTAATTAACAAAGGGAATTGTAATAAGCTGGAAATGCAGCTGAAAATATTGCTGGCTGCTGTTTATTTGTTTACTAATTGACTTTAAGTCTATTTTAAGTGGAGAACAAACTCAATAAATGCATGTGTAAATACTAATAACTCGTGATCATGCGAATGGATTTTATGTCAGCCTGGGTAAACATTCGATGATCTGGAAAATTAATTTGGTCGCGAGTGGAGAAGATGTCTTTTTACAACACATTAAATCGCTAGAAAAAGTATCATTGTTTCCGTTGAGCAAAAAAATTTAAAAAAGCAACTTTCCAAACAAAACTATTTTTATTTTCTTACAGACTTCCACGACAATGACTTTGTGCCATGACAGATTCCAATTACATCGTCATAAAAAGGCTATAAACCAAGAAAGGGAAGGAAGACAAGAAGTAAAATAAAATGATTGATTTTCCCGTGGAATAATTTACCAATATTTACCTGGCCTGATCACACAAAAGCAATCAGACTTCATTTTGAATTTGATGGATTTTAACCCTTCGTTCAAATAAAATCAACCAATACAATTTTCTCCGTTATTATTATTATACATCATTGGCATGTCCACAGACTTGTTTAAGTTTTAAATGTTTGAAATTTGGTAATTTTTAAATCATTGCAAACTTGTCATAAATTTTGCATGAACATCAAAAAATCTAAGTAAATGGTTGGTCGGTCATTGACTAGTGGCAACCGAGCTATTTAAAAACACTCTCAGATATTATACAGAAGCTGCATTTAACTTTTACTTCGAAAGTATGTCAGTAAAGCCAAAATTAAATTCTCAAACTCACCAACGTACGCCGCCTCATAACACATATACTCTGCTAGTGTGAAGCAAAAAAGAAAAGCAATTTCTTGATGATACGCACAATACGTTGCAAAATTATACTGTACCTTTAGTGTTCCTTTTCGGCCAAAAAAAGGCCGAAGAATTCGGTAATTAAGAACATTTTTAGAGCCCGTCCTTGCGGTGGTTTCAAAATATGAACTCGTTTTCTAGTTAATGGCGGTCTACTGAGAAGACTTCTAGTTCAATGGTTCCTAGCTTAGAATTTGTTATACTTTGCACAATTCTTAGCATTAGCGTTGTCGTAAACAACAAAAACTCACTAAAAGAAATCCTTAAAGAGGACCAATATCGGACTATAGATTCAAACACTTGCAGTGCACACAACAACAAATACTCGCGCAAGCGTAGAAACCTTGTAACAACTCTATACAGTTTCCTCTCACATGATGAGAGCATTCATTGACCAGCTCCCAGGCCATCCAACGATTCCTTCCCTACTTAAAGCGCTGTGTCATGCACGCATGAAATTGAGTGGAACATCAGAAAGTGTGCAAAAAAAAAAGGTGTAAAACAACCATGATAAGAAAAATACAGCAATGCGCGGATGCACAAAAAAGGCACTTTTGATTGATAGGGATTCGACGATAAAAATCGCCTTTTTACAAGTTTTGCGATAATTCGCCCGGATAAAGGTCGTTTTTGCTCAGTCAGAATAATTTTTGTGATGAAACGATAATTTTATCTCAAATGAATTCAATATCACCCGCATTTTCGAGTTCCAAACTCGTAATAAAGTAAGTACTCTCTCGAAACTGGAGACAACTTTTTGCACTAGATTTGTTGCAGCTATTTGGCGCTGAATTTGACGAAGTCTCGTTCACGATAGCGTGCTAACCTCTGCTTATTTCAAACCCCTTTATTCACAGAAAATCAGCAAAGACTACCTTTGTACGCAGTAACATGATCGCTCATCGATTTGAATAGCACGCGAGACAGAGTGTTATCTGAAACAGAACTTCTGTGGTCCTTGCTTAATGATTACCTATCGCGTTCTTTCTTCAGTTAAGGATAATAAGGTGGTAGTCGTGATGATATCAGGAGAGCTTCTAGTCACAGGAGCTAAATGATACGGAGGCCCACATCTGCTATGACAACTCTCTTTTCTGTACATGACAAATATATTTTCTATCCATTTCTATCCATGCCCAAACTATTTTCTTTCCGTGACAAATTTCTTTTCTGGCGTGATAACACTCTATTCTATCCATGACAAAAATCTTTTCTATTTGTCATGGATAAAAAAAAATGTCATGCAGGGCAGATGTGGGCCACCGTAAAATGAGGAGCCTTATTAATACACTTTTTTTTTGGTGACGAATTTGTCATTCACTGTAATTAACAGATACTGTTAATTAATATATGGAAGACTACATTGCGGAAGAGTTTTATTTTGCAAGCCTCGACCGAAAGGAGGATACATATCGCTTCAGAATTTAACTTAAATAGTGGGCCGCTAACTGCGGGCAAGTAAATAGTAAGTACAGAACACTTAACTTCAAAAATAAAGCAAACATAAGCAAAGTAAAATCAAATAATTCATCTTCTTGAACATAACAGCGTGAAGAGTACTTATCCTAAAACGTCTGAAACGCGTAGAAATAAAAAATAGGTTATAAAAAATAAAACGAAGAAGAAGAAGAAGCCATATACAACGACGCTGTCGTGTTTACCGAGACTCAAATCTGAAAAGGTTTCTGGCAAATAGATACATTCAAGTGATACAGATAGGTACTTTATCGACTAAGAACATTGCAGCACATATAAAATAACAATGAAAATATTAAAAGATTTTTCACTAGAATAAAAAAGCGCTGGAAATGTTTATGACTTGTACGCCAAGCTCATAATAAATATTAATCGCTGGAGAAAAGGAGACCGTCACTTTCGGCCACCGTGGTAAAAAGTCATACAGAATTCGGTTGAAGTTAGTTCACCTGTTGACCAGGGCATTAAGAAAAACTACAGAGAAGGCCGAATAATATTCGCAGTTCAAAGACTCTGGACAGTTACATAGACGGGTGAAATTTTAACTGTATCATGCATGTAGAAAGATAAAGCAAAGATGCCACTTCACTCAGAGATGAGCATAGGGCGTTCTCTCAATAAGAAACATGTGCGTGTTATTTAGCAGCTCTCGTGAAGTACAATGTGATTAGCTTGCTACCCAAAGGGAAACAGTAGACAAAACAACTGAAGCAATGAATATCTCTTAGAAATAAAATAAGTTACTCGTATACAAAAACAGAGCTTGTTAAGATGGCTCCTTCATGACATCAATTATAGATATCAGATATGGTGTAAAATTTAAGTAAGGTGATTACCGAAATTCACTATTGCCTCCTCTTTGTCTACGTGACTCAGAGTGCAAAAGCAACTTCAATTTGAGTCTTTCAGAAGAAACTTTCCTTTGTTGAACTGAGAGAATTACAATTAATATTAAACATAGTGAAATTTTTACATGTCTTCTTAGATTTCTGTGCTTAACAGCTGAGCTTATACTACCAGGTTGGTTCCACTTAAAATGTGGCCATACAAGGAATCACTTGTGCTTTAGCTCTACTCAACCATCCACGCCCCTTTAGGTAGCTCCTAAATATTAATTGATGTTTGAGCTTTTTAAATATAGCCGTCACATATTACATTAAAAGGTGGTCAGTTGAATTAAATGAAAAATGTCCAAGCAGAGACAAAAAGCAAAGCGAGTAGCGTGGAGTGAAGAAAAAAATTAACCATAGGCCTGTCAGGCTAAACTTTGGTGAAAAGTCGAACGTCCTTTTCATTCGCAGGATGATCACTATGGCGTTCAAACTGTTCAATGTCATTTCGGCAAACTTGTTTATTGTAGCTGTCATATTTTAAGCTCTAGAATGCTATTTCAAACGGAAAGAAAAGTTACTTAAGCCTGTAAAAATGGAGTAGCATGACTGTTTAAATTAAATAGAACCATTTGCCTGGTATGTACACAAGCAAATGCAGAGGAAACGATGTTTGACTTCGTCTTGACAGAAAGGATAACGGCTTCGACCACGCAGTGGGTTAAAATATTCTTGTTGTCTTGCAATAACCTTAAAACACGAGTTGCACCAAAAGGAAATATGTTCGCAATGAGAAAATCGCATCTTGGGATCCCAAAGGTTCTAAGAGCTTTCGAGAAACCTACAGAACAGCCTTGCATGCTGCTAATGATGGCTTGAATGTCAGTGTAGACGTAAATCGTTTAGTGAATTTTTTCGTCCAGTTTCTACGATTTAAATTTTTTTTGTGATTACATTATAGAGCGCATTACTTTCTCGTGTAATGTTGAGGAAACTGAAACTGGGTCACGCTTTCTAATTCTGGCTTTCAAAACTGGCAGGAATTGCCTTAGATAGTCCAGAAATCTACCACGATTTGCAAATAGATCAACTGCTTTCCACCCGCCGGTTGAGGCTTTTAGTTTAAGCTACGTTATGCTTTGTTCGACTTTTCTTCTTTCAGATTACTAAATATGTCAACAAGATCATTAAAAGTTATGCCGGTGCACTTTCACTTTAAAAAGGATACTTCACTCGGACGAAATGGATCGGAGTGAATTTTTTTCTGGGTAATTCTCTTACTTTGAACGAATAGTAGTCTCTCACAAGAAAGAGAGAAATGCATGACATCACTTCTGATCACTTGCACTCCTAAGTCATTGGAATTTTTGCTCTTTCAGAGTAAGATTTCTACGCTACTGTTTTCATAGAGCTGGAACTGTATGTTCGATCTTTTTCCTCGTTTAATCTTTTCCTTCGAAGCGTAGAAATTATACATGAAGAAGTCTTTGTCCTTAATTAACCCGACTCTTCTATTTACAAGTGGAATAACTTGAAAGGAGCAATTGAAATCGCTTGGTGTATTTATTTTTATAGCTATTAACACGAACTCAATTCTCAGTTAATGCAGTAAAATCGCCGATATTTGACTAAGTCTTGCAGTGAAAGTGGTTGTTTAGACAACGAGAAACGTGAATAAAAGTTTTGATATTACTTGTTTACATTGAAGCTCCTCAGTGGAGACAAAGGAAAAACAAGAGACAAACCACTTGATAGTTTTACAATGTTCTTTAATTAAGATTTTAAATATTTGAAAAAAACTCTATGGTTTTTTTGTAGCAAAAACATAGGCTTTTACGGGAAGGAAATGTATAATACAGAACTGATAAATTTATGTTGTTTCAGCTGAGTTTATAAATGCATATCATCAGTTTTATACACCAACGATGCATGCGTGGCACTTCGGTAAAAAACCAAAGTTTATCTCTGATTATGGTGGTTGCAAATGTGAGCGTGACACGGAAAACTGAAAAAAACTCTCCCAGAGTCTTACAAACCCGGCTACACGTCCTCAAGGTCTGAACAAAATGTCACAATAAGGTCGCCTCTACAATTGCCTTTTATTCATTATTGCATTTCCTTGGAAAATGAACTTTCTAACTGCGAAAAACACAAAGACGTTCTTCTTTTCAGAGGATACTTTCTAAACTTCTTTTGGATTTCTCTTATAGAAAACGTTTCACTTTCACACCCAAGAAATAGCATGCAAAGCAACGTTTCCCCAACTCGAAACCTCAACATCTCCCCCCCCCCCCCCCATCCTTTCCGGGCAAAGCCCGTGCATTTGAACTTTTGAAGATTGGATCTTTCAAATTCCTGCCCCCTCGGGCCAACGTGGTGTTCAAATGCCCTACCCTATCGTCGGATTTGCCTGTCATACCCTACTAAAGAACAATCGTCGTCGGCTCCTGCCGTCTTTATTAAAGACCTTTTGAAGACCTTCTTTGTAAACCAATTGCTCACAAATGCTACATCTCTTCCTTTAAACTCTTCCATCTCGTCCAAACACGTGTTTTATAGATGTTAGCGAAGGCAAAGGTCAAATTCCCCACTCCCCGGGCTCAGAAGATAGTCAAATGCCCGGGGTTTGCCCGGGGGGGATGTTGAAGTTTCGATTGATCGGCGCATAACTTCCTCTAATCAGAGTACTCAAGAGGTATTTTTGAATTACGAGTGAAATTTCAAATGAAACGCATAGCTGAATGATGTGTTTTAAATTGAAGTAGTCCTTGATGCGTGAGCCACTTGCAGGGAGCAGGAATGATGCAGATCAATGTCGCCTAGCCTGCGTAGCAAGCGTTCCCGTTCGACAGAAGAGCTTCGAAACGATTTTCCGCAAACTGGCCGCGCGAAAGGTGGGCTCAGTCTCTTGCCCCAACTTTCGCGCGGCCAGTTTGCGGAAAATCGTTTCGAAGCTCTTCTGTCGAACAGGAACGCTGCTACGCAGGCAAATTTGGCCTGGGTTCCATTCCCAGACTTGCCCACGTCATATGTGGGGTGAGCTTGTTGGTTCTCTACTCTACTTCGAGAGGTTGTTCTCTGGGTATTCCAGTTTTCCCCTCTCCTCAAAAAGCAAACTACGATTTGATATGAGTTGATTTCTTTGAAGTGTACCCGTTTAGAGGTCATTCAGTATTAAAGTTCATCATTGCAGAAAAAGCTTCCTATCTTACAGCGAAGCCATCATTCGCTAAACCAAGTGTTGGCGCGAAGTTATGCGTAAAAGACACCTAGCCAGCAAGGCTCCATCCATTCTCAGGGTCTTTAAGTAACTTAGGAGTAAATGATGGTTTCTATTCGCATAGGCAAAATGGCTCGCTGCTTTCCTCAGCGGAAAGGGACAAAAAAACATAGGCTCTGCCTAAGAAAACTTAAAATTTCGGAGGAACAAAAAAAAAAACGCATAATGCTTACAAAGAGTGGGAATCGTAGTTCCAGTTGTATGCGTTAAGCCTTAGGCGAAGACTTTTCTCGCTTTTTGTCAGATTCGAGGAGTTTCTGAAATTATTTATGCACAAAGGCACTACGCAGTTTCCTTTATTTGACATTTTCCAACATGGCCGTTCAAATGCAACTCCAAGCAACCTCTGGCTTTGGATACCAGGCTGTCTCTCTCTTTTCCAGAGTGGCCTATTGGTGTCGGCAAATATGACTTAAATAGGCAGCAAATATATGGCATTTTGGCTTAACTCAGCTACAAAGCGACAGAGGCAGGCAGACAGGCCGGAAGGGTGCAACGACTGAAAAATATTAAGAAGAAAAACATATCATCATGTCGCTTCGCAAATTTTTCGTCAATTTGCCATACCAAAATGCGTCAGATTTGTCCGCCAAAGTCCACCAAATTCCCTACAATTTTGTTTGTGCCACAACAAATGTGGCGATGGGAATGGGTTTGGTCTCCGGACTTAATGACTTAATTTAATATGTGTAAACCAAGAAGCAACTAATTTTCAAATATTCAATACATTCAGCAAACGCATGACGAACAGATTTAAGCTAAAACGACCGTAAACGAAAATGAACGTCTCATGATTCTGTAACACGAAAATAATAGCAATGTAAATAATAACAGTCAATTGTTTGCTAAACCTTTGCTTTAGAATTCCACTTTCAAATGCTTCCTGGGACATTCTTTTAGATAATTGCTCTTGTCATAAATGAGCACACAGCATATATTTTAAATTGACTCAATGCGACTTTATTCGTCGAAAACAGCGCGTTTTTAAAAAATGAAGAAAAATCAATCTATTTTATTTAAAGACTGGACTATTGTGATTAGCCGACACGAACAAGTGCTTGCTTTGTGAACAATCGTTGTTACTGCTGATAATCTTTCGTGGCGGTTTTCATAATAAAAGATGCATGGGTGAGGCGTTGTTTCAAAACGGATCAATTTTCTGTCAAAATATTTGAGGGCAACTGTGTTAAGTCATTTTAAGGGAACTCAATTGAAGTCCAAACCAAACAGGACTTTCATATCGAAATACATTTTTGGAAGATTCAAAAAAAAAAAAACGCTGAGATCAATTCTGGGTTATCAAAATTATCATAGAAAAGAATTAAAACAAAAAAAACATAGCAAAACAACTCGTGGGTTTATCTTTAAATACGTCTTGAAAATATCTTAAATTAGGCACGTATCGATTACGACTTTTAAAACAGTAAGCAAGGACTTTGTCACCGTTGAGATAGTTTCTATTTGAAAATGAAAGTACGCTCTGCAATTTTGAAGTTTGCAGCGGACGGACTGACTAAAAAAACGTGAAAAGATGCCCTGTCCTGGCAATGTGTTATCATCTATCTGCATTTAACAGCCCCTAACGAGACAGTTATTGACAACAAAGTCACGAAATCGGACAATTTATCACTTTAAGTTATCATGTGTCAGGGAAATACCGTCTGTCGTGATAGATAGAAACAAGAATTTGCCATTTTTCATGTGATACCAAAAGTAACAGCTTCGATCGTTTTGGGTCGTGTCGTACATCATTGAACGGGCTTCAGGATCGGTCAAAAGAATAACAGAACGAACAAAGATAACAATGAAATAAAGTGTTCACCAAGAGGTACGACTGTACCCATCGTTTTAGGGGGCCGTTTTAAGGAAGAAAGAATTCGGCTTAATTGTGGCGAAGATCTTTCTATTAGCAGGCCGAAAAGGCACAAGATTTTCGCTCCATTTCAAAGTAAAACGAGTTACACCGAACGGAATATATACATCTCTAAAATAGTGTAAAATGTATGGATTTAAATACTGAAAGTAACAGAAACAAAGTATTTCCAGCTGATGCGGCAACATATGTAACAGAACTAATTATAACATTTTGCGGGTCACTCAACTTGAGGAGTATTTCGTCTGGTGCCTGTACCAATCAAGTCCACAAAGAAAATGCACTTTTTTCAGTTTGTCAGCTAACATAAGATGTCCGTAACTGTTTCAAATGCTCCTCTGCTTTTGTTCTTAGTCGTAAAATACTTGAACTGCGAAAGTTTTCAAACACCTCTGTACTCCAGGAAGGCATACCCTCTGTGGGCTGGTACCTCTCCGGATGGTTTTGAAAAGTATTGTGATGCCTAGCTAAAGGAACATAAAATGGAGCTAAATTCTCAGTTACTTTATGAGTCTCTTCTTTCTCTTTGACATAAAGTCCTTCATTTTCTAGTTCTCTGCTTTCAGAATTAGCTGTTTTGTTGTCCCGCCGCGGCGGAGTATTCAAAGATGTTGTGGCAACAAAAGTAGGCTCTGAAGGGCTGCAGTTACCCTCTTTAGCATTATTTTCCTTTTCTCCACCGGACGCTTCATCAAGAAGCTGGTCTATTCGAAAGCTTTTACCTATGTTTTCAGCGGAAACAGCTGGTTGTTTCTCAGACGGTAGAGGATCTTTTCGTGCCAAAATGCTCTCAATACTAAAGGAATTTGTAGACAATGAATACTGTTCATTGTTTCCAACAATCAGAGATGAAGGACTTTCATCATTATTTGTCTCCTCTGTATCCTCTTGTGACTCAGACAAGTTCCTGTCAAAGACTTCCAGAATTTTAAGTGTCACAGACGACTTTTCAACTTGGCTTTTCTCTCTCCTGCCCGGCCTTGCTTTGGTTTTTTCCTCTCTTCTTAATTTTGCTCTTCTGTTCTGGAACCAAACCTGCCCAAAAAACCGAGAACCAACCTAAGGCGTGGTGAAAACAAGTCACACAACGTCGCTCGAAAAATTTTAAAATATGGTGACTGCCGCTCAAACAACATTTATCATGAAATGAGCAACCACTGTTGGGGATGTGTCAACACGAGCTGTGTGCTTGTCTTTACAAGCAAAATAATGAAACTCTGAAAAGCTCAAATACAACAAGAAAACAACTAAGACACTGAATATTTAAAAGCCACACTAAAGTTTGTTAGTATAAAAATGGTACAATAAACGCGCTAATTCTCATGAACAGTACTTGTGATACTCATATGAAAAAACCAACAGCTCTTATTAGTCGTTGGGTATTTAATTTTGAGGGTGCAGGGACGTTCTTAAGAGCCAAATGAATATGAATTAGAGCCACATTGTATAAATACCATAGGCATCCGCTAATGAAGCCTTGTAAATAACATTTCCTGTAACACCCCAGACAAAGAGCTACATAACCCATAATAAATACATAATTTTTCACTACACCCAATAAAAACAAAATCGTACTGCGGTGCAGATCTTCCTTAGTCATTTCACTCCTGGACAACATAGCGGTGGCAATAAATGTAAACAATACTCCACATTTTTGAGCGCTTTAAAAGCACCTCGAGGAATGTTTAACACTTCATAACCAAAGCAAGAAATAATTTGAGATATATGAAATGAAACTTTAAGTCATTATACGCAAGACTTTTTAAGTAAATTACGTTTGCAAGTGTGAAAACAGATTAAAACCATGGTTGATAGGTACAATAGCTTCTCCTACTCTACAGGACATTAATCATACATAATGACCTTAGAGGGGTATTGTGACAAGCGAAAAACTGAAGGTTAAACTGGTTGAAGTGAGGAAGTAATCCTGCTGAAAAGGGCTGTTCGTTTGCACATTTTTGGCCACCAAGGTGTTTAAAAATTATAGACATTTCCCTTCAAACTGAATGTTTGTTTTACGAAGCCTCAAAGGATCGTTCGGGAGACATGAATGTTTCGTTCATTAATCAATGAGGCTTCAACACAAATATTTCCCAGATTGTACGAGCAAGAAATATTTCTAAATTGGCATGAACATTAATCATTGAAGAGATGAATTTATTTTTTAATTAGAGCTTCTAAGAGTTTGTGTGCTTCAACACCGTGTTAAGGGAGATGAATTTCCTAATACATTCCTTCATTTACACAAGGCACTCAGAAATTAAAATTTCTAAACCATTTAACACAATTTACACAAACACCTCTGTCGGAAAACTAATTCACTGATTAGTACATAAGGTGGCAAAACGTCTGGGAGTTAAAGTCGCATCTATCCCGACACGGATGCCACCATAAATCACACCCAAGATCCATGAGAAGCCATAAATCACCTTGGCGCGTATTTGAGAGATACATCTCTAGATAGATTACTTACGCGTGTTTCGTTGCTTTTGGGGTAAATTTAAGGTTAAAGCTTAAAAATTGCGTGGAAAACGAAACAAAATCTCTGCACGAAGCCATTCTCAGGCGCTACAAACGGAAACAACTGGCGACTCAAAGACGCCAACAAACTGTTCGCCATTACGACTTGGTAACTGGTTGATAACAAAGTCGCTATTTTCAATATGGCTTCCCTGTGTATTCAAAGTTACAAAACAGTCTAGCGGAAACGTGCAATTTAATTGTGGTAGAATTATGTCTTCAGTCGGGAAGGAAAAGGAATTACTTCATGTATTTGACAAGAAGTGGTTCGCAACAATCCAACTATGGGTCAAATTGAATTAAGTGCGCAAATCACAAACTCGCTTCGTGGGGTGTCCTTTCCATCGAACCTTATGTTTGGGAACTCCCTTGCGTTTACTTAGACCGATATTTTAAGACAGCTATTCCATAGAGGGTTAACCAAATTGTAATTTTTGTGAATCCTTTCCTAAGAATTTTAATCTATGCTCGCCTTTTCGAGTCCTGGAAGCCTGAATGGATGGCATGGTGTGAAAAGAACTTCAGAAGTGTCTGTGTACGTACTAAAGGTGTCAAGAAAATTATCGGTCGGACAGCTGTTGCGAAATGTATTTTACACACTCTATTCAGCAAGCAAATGTCAACTACAACATTCGAAAGATCACGATTTTTCGACTTTGAAAGGTAGAATTCTAATTGAGTGTTGAAGAACGCTAGAATCCTTAAAATAAAATTGCAGCGGATAGCTTTAAAGTGATAACATGGAAAGTAAGTTCAGCAACAAAGGAGATTGATGAACGATGATGTATTTCTTTTCAAACTTCTTACCTGTACTCTTGATTCTAGTAAATCGAGCTTTAAAGCAAGAGCCTCTCTTGTGAACACATCTGGATACTGAGTCCTTTTGAAGACCCGCTCTAACTCTCCCAGTTGCCAAGCATCAAAATTAGTCCGGCTTCTGCGTTTCTTTGGCAAGATGGGAATTTCTGTTGAAATCGCATCACATTGGACAAACGTTAAAAACAGAAGGACTTACACGACATCATAGAGATTAGTTTAAGCACGGGGTAT
>NC_090877.1:22275144-22300144 GCF_036669935.1 Montipora foliosa | reverse complement strand
CAATTCATCCGAGTGCGTATTTAACCCAGGTAAAATTTAATCTAGGCAAAAACGGATTTAACTGAGAAGGGATTTTACCGGCAACATGTACACCAAGAAAATGCAAGCCACAACAAATGGGACATTATACGAGAGCATAATGTTTTCTACCATGTCATGGGAAATAAAATAGCCAATGCAATCAACTGACCGACCAATGGACGAAGAGAAGGTTCAACGACTTTCCCACTTCGGATTTGCTGTATACTGGATCATGAATAATTCATGAAAAAACCAAAGAATTTTTAATCAATGATTGATTGTCTATCTGCTACGACATTCTAGAGATTTGCATAATCTTTTCGTTTGATTTTCTTCGTTTATATGCTTCGTACTGCAATTTAATGGTTGGATATGACTGAATGTGTGCGTTGGAACATGTTGGAAGACTACTGTCTCGGCTTTTCTGTGATCGGGCTGTGATACAACACTGCCACTTGCGATTGTAAAGGATTACATGTATCAAACATGAAATGGCATGATGATTATGTTTTTAACACATTTCGAGAGATGCGGAGATTTTTTTGCAGAAGACAGACAGCTGTGGGGCTTTTCGCAACATCCTTTCGCCCTTGATGTCTATCTCGCATAGCGACCCATTGATCCTATCAAATCAACCATATCTCATTGCTTAGTAACTGATGCGACGGTGCTAATAAATAAGTTGGATTTATAGCTGTGACAAAGGTTCTTCAAATATTACATTGCAATTGTCGGTCTTGTTATCCACTTAAGAGTTGTATCAAATATGAATAGGAATGAACGATTATGGATAAAACACTGACTCCGAATGGAGAGAACATTGCCGGAAATGGTTGCAATCACGCTGCGAACCTCTAAAGTTTCAAGGAAAAGCCTACTTCCTGTACTGTTGCGGCGTAAAATAATCTCTTCTACTCAAGCTACCTATCATGGCCACGAATCATTCTGCCGGAATAGTAAAGCGACAACGAAATTAAGTGGCTTCCATGTACGGGCAAGAAAATCGCAGTGTCATGATTATCTCCCTATGTTGTCGAACATTCCACGGAAAGGCTTACAGTACTTGCAGTGAAGAGCGGACCTTTGTCTCAATAACACATTTCAACATCATGTTTTAAATTCCCGCTTGTTGTTATTCCTCTTAGTAAAACGATTAAATCTTTTTCGTGGAATAATGCAACATTCCTCAAGCACATGAACAGAATCAAGTTTTAATCATGACTATGGAACGTAAAAGAAAAAGGAAGCACTTCCCCCATGGCCCCATACACACAAGCACTGAAGCTGTGAGAAAATGGAAGGGAAACCAACTGCTCACAGGGTAAAGGCAGCGAGGGAGAAGTTCCAGTTTTGTGCGTTAACTGTTACTGATCGCACAACAAACTTATTGAAAGGCTCTAATTACGAAGCCATTAAACCTGCTGATTGTTTTGAGATCTTATATGCATCACAGAGCAATTCTCGTTGTATTGTTTATAGACCACGTACCGTATACTCCAGCCTAATATTGTAATCCAGGAGCCCATCACCCGGAGCCTCCATCTTAGGCATTTATAGATTATGCTAGCATAATTTTTGGCATAATTCGAGCAAACTGGCATAATTTCTGCCAAGTAGCAATGCTAGCATAATTTGCGCATTTTGATAATTATCAGATCATTTTTGATGCTATTATTTAAAGTTTTAGTTAAACTAGTAGCATTTGTAGTTCACTGTGAAGCAAGGAGCCCGGGTCTGAGGTGCACCGAAACCGGAAGTCACATTTATCTAGTACTAGTGAGCATGTTAACCTGAACCACATGCTTATTTGAAATTAATTGTGGATTTGTTGCGTTTCTTTCCTGTAGACGAACGGCTTCTAGTTAAAAAATATATATATTTTGGACTTATTTGCAATTTTTCAAAGAGCATAATTTAAAAAAACGGTGGCATAATTTGGAAAAAAGAGCATAATGTTAGCATAATTTGGCCAAAAAAAAAGCAATGCTACTAGCATAATATGCCACTTTTACTAGCATAATCTATAAATGCCTACTCCATCTCCCATATAAACCCTTGGAAACAACTTTTGCCCGTATCTTTTTATTTTTAAACGTTCGAATTCCCGCGAATGCATTATGCCGTCCAATGAGAACAAAGTTATTGTATTACGTCACAAGCAGTCACGCACTAGTGATCGCGTTCG
Organism: Montipora foliosa; assembly: GCF_036669935.1. Classification (NCBI taxonomy): domain Eukaryota; kingdom Metazoa; phylum Cnidaria; class Anthozoa; order Scleractinia; family Acroporidae; genus Montipora; species Montipora foliosa. Next base: position 22,297,938 of record NC_090877.1, on the reverse strand, counting down.
TCTCACAAAATATTCTAAAAATAAAAAGATACGGGCAAAGGTTGACTCAAGGATATCCAATGTAGTCTGGATGGAGGCTCCGGGTGATGGGCTCCTGTGTAATCATACCTTTTGGGCGCGGGTAGCAGTGATGCAGGCTGCAGGGTATTGAAAATGAAAGAAAATCCGCCCCCATCATCACAGAGTTAGCTAGATACATATTTTATAAACCTACATGAAATTGCGATTCTCCTACACCAACAGAAGCAAATCGTCAGCGAATGGAAACCTCGGATTTTTGCTCGAAATTACCGTGATGCAGAGGTCCGGCAGCCAGCTACATACCGATCATTCCGGCAAACTGCCTTTTCTAAACCATTTTATATCATGCATTTCTGTTAGTCGCTGGTCTGCCACATGACTCGCCGAAGGTCAGGAAAAATTCGTTGGGTACGTATACATGTATCGACAAGACTCACACAATATGTGACGTTAGCTTTCGCCATTTAGCTAAACTAAGCTTCCAGAAATTGGGCGTGAAGTTCGAATAATCAGAATGTCAGGAGCATATTGATATAAAACAGATACATCTTCCACATAAGAATATTTTTTGGAAATGAGCTTTCTCAATAGCCCATTTCCGAGTTGCTGCATGTCACAGTTTCAAAGCGAGTCCTGGTGTACAACCATTCAAATGGAAATGAGTTGGGTATTGTTATGAAAATCAAACTCATCTCCCTTACAATAGTTGAGCACCAAGACTCACTTCGAAACCGAGACAAACAGCAACTCGGAAATGGCCCATTTTAATCATTTGAAAACACCACGCCGTGACAGTGACTGTCTGAGAGGTGCGATTGAACAAAACGAAGAGTAATTGAAATTAATGCGCGCGCACTTAGTTGGGACAACATAAGGTCCTATTTGCAGGTAAGAACAGTAAATTTACCGCATTACTGCTTAACGAACTTACTCTTTTGAAAGCATAAAGATTTAATTGCAAATACACTTTAAAGACCTTTAAACGGGCGATTACAAAATCATGGTTGAAGCTTCGATAGATAAACAAAGAAATTCAAAGCCATGCATGTAATAGGCTTTTAGCAAAAAGACAGACAAGATATGTAAAATCCAGATTTATAAAAAAGCCACCATATGAAAATTCTAAACGTTCCCTGCTAGCAGAGGAGTCTTTTCTTTTTGCGTTGTACAGGAAATGAGTCGCCATGGGTCGAAACTCACTTTGATCCAACGGGTAGTACTTGGTCTTGTGTATGGGTGTAACTGGGGACATAATAGTTAGGTCTTACACCATGTACTACCCGATCCAACCGCCGTCCACAACCGTGGACTGCATGCCCCATGATATGTTTGCTGACTTTGACTTGAGCCCACTGCCACGGTCCCGCGCATTCCTTTACAGTAATTCCGCTGTTGCTAAGTAAGCCCACAGGACATAAAGTAAAACGTGATGATTCGGTCGCTAAGTAACCACCGCGCATGCCCAACACAATGAGTTTCGACCCATAGAGAGGTCTCTTCTCCCATACTCATCAGCAGAGCGAACGCAAACGAAAAGACACCTCTACTTGTAGGAAGTTCTAAACGACACTGCCATGAATATTGAGCTGTTGCCCAGCGGACATACACTTAGTCATTTTCCATCCATATTGTAACTAGTGCTAAAGTCTCGACATTATAATATTCGACAGGGAAATTGTTGTTTACATTTTTTGCTTCATTACGTCAAGGTTATCGTTTTCTAATCAGTCAGCCGAGGATAAAGGGCGGATATTGAAAGTGTATTGCTTAATAAGCTGTCGCTGAAAATTTGAACCCGGTATTCCAGATAATCTCTGAGAGATTATTCTTTGAAAATTCCGCGAAATTTTTGCAAGGAATAACGTGACTGATTATTATCGCCTTTGCCACCCAAGAATTTACCGGTTTTTTATGGCTTATTATATTTCGCTCGTTATCAAAGCCAAAAGGCTTAAAATTGGAGACCTAACTAGTTCAGTCTAACACGTTTTTTAATTTCTGAATTCAATTTGTAGATAGCATGTTGTTTTCTGTGAGCAAACTCTTATGTTATTTATGAAACAAACGTCAACAAAGATCCCTTATTCACTTTCTAGTATTACTAATTAAATCAACTGTGTTGTTGTTGCAATGCAATACGTATTATGATGTCAACGCGATGTCAAATAATTGGTGTACTTATCGAATGATTTATGATTTAAAAGTTGGTGTATTTTTCTCGCTTAAGACATCCACTTCCAACTCACACATTTTTAATTAAATTTCCACTTAAAGAAAGTTAAATTGAACAAACAGAACCTTAAAGGAACTCTGTTTAAACCTTTCGTTTTGCGCCATGATCCACTTTAACAAAGTCATAGGCAACAAATCTTGACGATGTTTTACTTACATAACATTTGGTCTGTTTCTATGCATAAAAGAGACACAACCACCTTTAAAAACGTTTGGCAAAGCAACATTCTCGATTAAACCCAATGCAGGGAACCTTAAAACTGCCTCAAGGACTTATTACAATTAAGAATTGAGGTCAAGACTTACGTATATTTGGTTTCAGTCGCATTTCAGGTCCTTTTTTCTATGAAGAAGACAAGCTAGAAAGAGCTAGTTTGTACGGAGCCTTCAAGCTTGGCAAATATACTATTTCTCAAAGACTTTATACAACTCATTTTGAGGTCCCCTCGGCCTTCTTAGCCACTCCCACTCTGAACAAAATCTGGCTGTCCTTCACAGAAAAGAAAATCCTCTTAATCTTAATTCCAAAGTATTTTTGGATCTATGACACCTGTTTTTTTATTTCTCGGCATTTGGGAGAGGACGTGGAAGTTTCCATACTAACAAAGGTATATGGAATTAAAACTTTGCCTTCGGCGTTTCTTGGCTAATGAAGTTAATGACAGCCCTAAGCATTATCCTACTTGCCAAAAGCACTCCACTCTTTGTATTTCAAAATGACTTAGGTGTTGAACGTATCAAGGCCAAGGAGGCAGTGAGAAAGGATGAACAGTAAGATTAATGCTTTGAGAGAATGAGAAAAATTAGCTGCTGATGTCTTAGAAGAAAGTGGCTTGTCTGAACTTATTAGTGTGTAATTGAAGTTGAAAAGATCTTTTCATCGGCACTTTCGAATTACCGCAAATCTTTTAAACATATTAATTCTCCAAATTGACTAGAATAATCACCAATGAGTCAGACATTTCACGAAATTAAAAACAACATTCCTTTTAAAGCCCACTTTACTCTAGCAGCAAATCTGGCACTGCACTCCGAAATCTCGGTACTGTACCCATATTATTCGGGCAAGGCACGGCAAATATTTTGTGTGTTAACAGAACAAACAAAAGTCATATTAGGCTCCCGTGCCAGAGCTGAAATATAAGGCTGCCGATCACATCTCTGGAGGTGTGTTCCGCGCTCCAAATATTGCCACACTGGATCGATGGACCCCTCATTGGTACCATGCCAAAATTTTGGAGTGCCGTGCCAATTTAGTGCTTGTATGAAAGGGGTTGAAGTCTCTCTTTTTTTTACCATAACTGTATCTTCTAAGAAACTTTTAACGATAAAACTAAACGGTAAAAAACGACGTTTCGACCGTACTTCGGCCATTATCAAATAAATGGTAAAATTGAAAGAGTGAATATACATATAGATACATATAAGAAGAATAAAATATTTGCAGGTGTAAACGGACAATAAAAAAGTCAAAGAGAAAACTAGTAAAAGCTAATTAAATTAAAACCTTTGCACGAATTGAGTGCGATTGCACATTGAAAGTAGGTCTTAACTTTTGAATAAAAAACATTTCGAAGACGAGGCAGTCAAATTTGTTCATGCTGCACTTTATCAAAACACTAAAATTCTTTGTAAGATCTTTTGGAGCCAAAGAATGCATGTCGCGAAAATCCTTACCAATTGATGAAGAAGAGTTTCGCATGCCGCCATCTACAACACCAACCCGCTGAAGAACACAAAAACTCTTCTTCATCAATTGGCAAGCAGTTTCGCGACATGCATTCTTTGGCTCTACTTACAAAGAATTTTACAAATATTTTTATTCTTCTTATATGCATATATATATATTCACTGTCATAATTTTACCATTCACTTGCTAATGACCGAAGTACGGTCGAAACGACATGCATTCTTTGGCTCCACTTACAAAGAATTTTACAAATATTTTTATTCTTCTTATATGCATATCTATATATTCACTGTCTCAATTTTACCATTCACTTGCTAATGACCGAAGTAAGGTCGAAACGTCGTTTTTTACCGTTTATTTTTATCATTAAAAACTGTATCTTTATTTTTACGTGTTACAATTTGGTTGCGTTTGAATAGATTGGCTGTCCTCAGGGGTTTCACTTGTTTTCTGTGAACTAAAAAAAGGCTTTTATCTTTTTTCCCTAACTATTTTGCATGGTGTCATATCCAAGAACCCCTAAGACTCAGTTAGTATGCACAAATACGTTCAATCTTTGCGGCCCTGAGAGATGCCTTGTGCAAATGGTTTGGCAAAGCATTTTTTTGCAAACTCACGATCTTTATGACATTGATTTCACACGTTTGCCTACAACAATATGATTCATTCATTGATGATGGAAATATGAATTGGATAAAAGTGTTTTATGTTCGCCCAACAGAAATGTCTTCAGCCACCAAGTGGGATTTCTGTAAACACCTTGCATGCCCAATTTGACCAAAACGCGTCAAATTAACTAAACGAAATCATTTGTGATCAATTTGAAAGCTTTTTGAAACTTTTATGTCCTGATCAAAATGGGGCATCATGAAATAATCAGTGAATCTGAAATAATGATTTGGTGAAAAGGTGAGCCAGAAAAACTACATCACATATTTGGCATGACATTGGGCCACCGATGTTGACTACTGATGATAACTATTTATAACTGACAACTCGCAAATCTGGTAGCTAGCTACTTCTGATATATCAGTCCAGAGATGTTTAAAGACGTTTTTCCACTAGCGTCCATGTTAACTTCTTCATTTGGTAGTGTGATCGGACTTACTCTATTAACCGACTATTAACCAAAAATAGAAAAAAATCAACTGGCTGGCTTAAATATTCGACCCATCCGTGCATGATACAAACATGATAACAAAGGAACAGTGAAAACTAAATTAAGATCATGTTACTACCATTAAATTCAGGCACGTTTCTTGTCATGAAATAAGAGCAATACACGAGTTGATATTAGTTGTGTCACACTGTAAAGCAAGCCATTAAGTATGTATTTTAATAAATTCTTTTCACGGTCTCATTGAGGAGTACTTAAAAGATATATTCCTTCGGCCTACCAATAAGTTGTAAGCCGCACAGGAATCGAGTGGTTGAATATTCCAATGCTCTGAAAAAATTCCTTCGATCTTTGAACGCGCTAAATATCGTTTCATTGACACCAATCGGCTTTTTGTAGTAATCAAATATCTGTTTCGATTGTTACGGCGGGGAACCCTATTAATTGATTCAACTTTTCATCGGTTTAAGGCGCCAAGAATGGAGATAATCTCTCCTTTTACCTCAATGGCCACATCACACCATATGATACCCTTTTCGGCATTTTACAGGGGGCCAAATGTAAAATATTATTTGAGTAATTTTTCCCTATATTTAACAATTAACAAGTACCTTTGCAATTGATAAATAGCAAGATTCCCAACTTTGCGATTAACAAATCGCAAGATTACACACTTTGCAATTTGTAGCAAACTCTGCCATATTTAAATAACAAGAATCGCGCATTTTGCGATTTAAAAGTCGCCCTTTTTGCAATTTATAACCGCAAACTCATAAAAATTTATGCCTGCGGACTCTTGGTCCATAATTTTCGCGGGAAAACTATTAGTGTTGTTGATTATGTGATTGTATGATAGAGGGAGTTTCAATCGGGTGTCGTAAAACCAAAACCAAAGTAATTACTTTGGCCAATCAAAAAGGACGGAGACAATTCGGTAAACTAATCAAAACTCGAAGTAATTACACGTAGCCGACACAAAGCGCGAGAAAATGTTTCACTTCTGATTGGTTGAAAAAGTGCCACGACACCTTTGAGCCAATCACCGAGTGAAGTAATCATAAACCAAAGCAATTCGCTAATTACTTTCGACACTCAATTGAAAACCGCCATACCTCCGCAAGAGAGATAGAAATACATTGATCCAAGAAAATTTTAGCCAACCCATCTGTGAATACAAAGAGAACAATGACATCTGGGGGCAGCAACGATAGACCGAAAGTCTAAAACTATGTCAGTTAAAATCATTTTGTCCTGAATTTCTTTCTGACGTCCAGCATAGACGCGTTTGCGAGTCAAGTGATCTACTGCCGGAATATGCACTTGTTTGCATTTTGACACTAATGGAATTTCCGCTAATGTTAATAAATCAACACAGGTCAAGATGAAATCGAACAAACCTGAGAAGGAGCGTTTGGTGGCTTAGAGCCGGGCAGTAAGATAAACATAGTACAAATTTAATTAGCAACAATTCAGACCAATTTGCCGTAAATTAAAATAAACTTGATGAGCCAATTAAAACTTATCCTTACCTCACTTTGCTGTGGTGATTCCTGAGTACTCAATGTCTCAAAAGTACTTTGTTATTTATAAATTGCAAGAGAACTTTTGTGACATTTGATAAATAACACAACAAGTACTTAAATAACATTTTACCATTTGGCGCCCCATAACGACGTGCCATGAAATAATTAAGCTTAATTAAGTTGCAGTTTTCTTAAAGTCTACACTGTAAAATTGAAAAAAGTTGCCAGTACGCCCTCATTTTACTGGAATTGATCCGGGTGATTAACCAAGTAGCTCTGGTAATTAAAACAAGGGATTTCGAAAATTCGATAAGTAGTGTACAGAAGTTGTTTACAAGTTAAGAAGATCATGCATATACCATTGGGAAAGTCCTACAATATGGATCAAGCTAGCCACATACGTACACGTCCAAAAAGTTGCACTGACTCCTGGTGTTAAGGCCATTCTGGAGATGGGATATTCCCAGCCGAGAGACAGAAAATCTTAATGGCACCATCATGATGTGAACTGCTTTTATTAGGACGACCCCAGGAAAAGAGGACAAGGAACAAGAAAAAAAAAAGGGTGGCGTCTGCGCTTTCATGACTTTTCGCTAAACACGTATTAAATTTTTGAAGCCCGCCTGGAATTCTTTAATGTAAACCAAGTGAAACATTATAATTCGCCCTCTAGTATCTTGCAAGTGGAAGGATGCCTTTCGTAACTTTGAACAGACCCAAACTGTGCCTTGACCTTGACAGTCAAATTTCCCTGATTTAACTGGTTTACAAAAGCTAAGGCCGCATTAATACTGAAATTTATTTGTAAGTTGTAATGGCCCTACCTTGCTACAAGATAACGTAAATGAAACAGAAAGGCAAAATAGCAATATTTAGTGTATTTTTCTAGGCTATATTCTGATAAGATGAGGAATACATTTCAGTGTGATATGGACGTTGGGGTTACGCTAATTCTCTGGGACAAGTGGCTGAGTAATATCCTTAAACCAGTCACCAGATAACCCTCACTTAGGCCCAGTTCAGACGCCGCTCCACTCATGTGCCGAACCTCCGAATTTCAATTAGGTCAAATTCAGACGCAACCAAGTCTCTCCCTCAATTGCAATCTCGTACCCAGGGCCCTTTTCCCTGGCTTTGGGTGGGACTTTCCCCACCCGGCAAGGAAAAAGCGCCCTGGGGACGAGGTTGCCTCAATTGAAGGATTATTCTTAATTGTCATTTTCGTCCAAGTGAAGTATTATCGTTCATTTTGGACACTTTCAAAATCTGAAGACAAAAAAGGAAGTGACTTTTTTTATCACAGGCGCACTTATAACTGTAAAACTAAGTGACAGACGTACACAAAGAGAAACACACACAGAGTATTTTTACCTTTCGACACACTCACCCGAAAATTTGGTTTTTGCTCTAAGCAGGACTCGAACCCATGTGGGGATCCGAAATTTCTGACTTTCATTTGTTGTAAGCCCCATTTGGGGTGATAGAGAAGATACACACTCAAGTGGGATAGGGATCTCCACAAATCACCTCATTAGTGTGCTATACGTTACCAGCGTGGTGGCCCTTATGGTGTAGTGGCTTAGTACGCCCAACTAGTAACCAGGGAGACGGGGGTTCGAGTCCCGGTTAGGGCAAAAACCAATTTTCCGGATGAGTGTGTGGAAGGTAGTTTTACAATGACTGCAAAATGGGGTGTTTCTCTCTTCATGTACATTTGGTATAGCCTTTCATTGCCCCGAATTTCCCCCGAATTTCTGACTTACATTAACTAAGAGACAAAATTGTTACTAAGAGAAATACCCAGTACTCGTTAAGCCGATCAGACAACATTGTTGTCCTAAGGTTTCAATCTCGCTATTTAGAACAGTCTGTTAGTTACAGGGGTGCTATTCTCTGGAATACAATTACGCTCAAACACCCGGTTATAACTCACGCTGAATTTTGGACTATTGATTCTAGACAAGTAAGATTTACGAACTAAGAGATTTTTACTTCAAAGTGACATCCGCCTCAACTGCCGATTTTAGCAACGACGATTTTATATATTTTTAATGATCTTGGCATTTAAGTTTTAAGATAGCTTTAAGGAGATTTTGAATAATTTGTAAACTACTGTAATTTACACACCTTTTTTCCAAAATGGTCGCTATTTTAGTGTTCTTTTGCTTTCTTGCAAATTAGCCCTTGTTGCTCCGTTCAAGGTTTAATAATGTATATGAAAAAAATACTCGATTCTGATTGGCTGAGAGCAGTGCAGTTCAAGTGTAACACAGTGCAAAAAGTGTAATATCAGTGCAAATTAGGCATCGAAATTCTGGATTATGATTGGCTAATAAACAATAGAGTTTGGCCAGAACCAATCAAATCTTTTCTTTTCAAAGCGCGCTCCCTGGATGGTGCAATTTATGGCGCAATTTTTCCCTGATTAAGTGACACGCGTGCGTTTCTTCTGCTTAACAATCACTACAAATTTCCCGAATGCGTAGGGCGAGTGCAAGTTTGGTCGTCTTTAAAAAAATTTTATAGTGCTTCTTTATTCCAAATTGAACTCGAAATCATGTGATTACCTATACAAATATTTTCTTTTGAATTTTAAGTTTAATTAAGATAGAGGCAACAAGGGCTACTTTGCAAGCAAACAAACAAAAAAAAAAAAAAAACTAAAATAGTGGCCATTTTGGAATAAGGTGTATTATTTAATATTTCTAATTGTAGTTTAGTTTTAGTTTTAGATGCACTACCCCATAAACACTAGCTTTAATTACCATCGTGTTGAAATAAAGTGGATGTATGTATGCATGTATGTGATGTATGTATGACCATATGAATGAAACCGCGTTGTGAATATCTGTTACAGGAACTGTTGGTTTTTCGACACCAATATTGTATCTCCTTTCGATTTTAGACTTAGTATAATATGCATGAAGATTAGATTTCCTCTACGTTCTCATGCTGCGTTTCTTTGTTGTCTTCCGTATCAGTCACGTCATCCAAGCTGTAGCCGGTTTGCTCTCTCTCTGTTAGGTCAGTCTCTGTGTCATTGTGGCTGCAGCATTCAGTTGAACCATCCGGCCTTTCACGCTTGGCTTTTGCTCGACGGTTTTGAAACCAAACCTGCGAGGATATGGAGAAACAAATTCAGCATGAGAGCATGAGGTGTAAACTAACTTTTCTTCGGGTCATGCTGGGGGCATGAAATTGGATCTTAGTAGTTAAACGGCTACTAAACGGGATGCATGTTCGGATAGGAAGCACGGCACTTTACAGCCAATAAAATATAGTGTTCAACAAGAGGTACGACCCTTGTGTTTGCACTTTTCTGTCGGTTGATAAAATCGTCTTTCGATGACGCCTGTTTCAGTTTCCAGATCTTCAGGATAATAAAATCAGTGTTCGTCTGAAGTCTTCAACCATCTTTGAAATCGGCAAAAAAATCAATCGTTATAGCTTTTTCTTGTAGTTTCGCTGCGAAGAATGACAATATTCGCAATTTTTTCGCAGTTTTGGTTTCAAATAAAGTTGTTTCAAAATAAGGTTTTTCTCCGAATCAAAAATACACGGGCTTGGATTGTTTCCACGGAAACGGTCCGTACTGCAAAATACCGACCGAGAAAGAACCAATCAGGGCGCTGGGATTTGCCTAAGACTGGCTTTGCCATATAATAACAGAAACCCATAAGGGTTTAAACGTGTAACGCGCGTTCACAGCTTCCGAATATTCAGCGCTAAATACCATATTTGGAAACCTCTCGCTCCAGTTAATTTCGCGCGAGAACATTGGTGGTATTGCGTCACGGTGTTCTTGCGAACTGATTGGTGGAATGTTTCTCTCTTGTTGTTCCAAATATGGTACTTAGCAAATTGAATATTCAGAAGCTTGTTTCCCAGCACACAAGGGGCCGTTACACGTTTCAACCCTCATGGGTTTCTGATAATAAATAGCAATATTACCTGTACTCGCGAATCTCTAAGACCCAGTCTTAGCGCAAGCGTTTTCTTGAACATACTGGTCGGATAGGGATTAAGAGAGAACGCTCGCTCGAGCTCGTCAATTTGCCATCTTTTGTAAGTGGTTCGGTTTCTTCTTCCCGTTTTATCAAGACAAAAGTCCCCTGGAAACAGTGAAAGAAAAAAATAAAACAGGCCTGGTAAGAATTTTCTTGCTTTCATATTTAGATGACCACGAAAAATATTTTTGAGAGATTGTATACGAAAACCGGTTTAGCTGTTTTTAGTCAAAGAGAAAATTCGCCTTTTTGAGAATGAACTCGGAATGGTGAATACACTGTTAGCGATTGTTGTACAACTATCTCGCTATTGCGCGTAGAAAGCAATTTCAATACTGGTGTCAAAAGAGTGCTTCGTTTTGTCCTAGATCTTTGCATGACCTAATTAGCAGAGGTCTTCCAATAAAGTTTTTTCGCCGTTGAAGGATTCACCGCAAAAATTCAAACAACTTGTGATTGGTTGAATGAAAAAAATACTCGTGCAATTTGTGATCAATACCAACCTCATTATTACAGTCAGCGAACAAAAGTCGTTTTATTGTGCGAAATTTTGCATTGCAATTTATATGCAATGGCAGTGACAGTTCCTGTGCTTAGAGAATGGAATTCAGCGGGATGTTTCGACCGACAAACGATTGATTTGTTTTTGGGAATGCAATTGCAATGGGTTAACCTTATTTCCTGAGACTGGCCGATTTAGGTCGGTCCCTAGTCTTTTTGTAAATTATAACTGAGAGAAGCGGGAAAATTAGGATAAAGATTACTAAAACAATAAAACATATAAGAGTCGGCGGCTACACCGCTTTCTAATGTAGCCTTGTTTAACAAACCAAAGACGGTTATTTGCTTGTTTAGACACGCATCGTTGACACAGCATCACAGAAAATAGCAATGTTTGGTTTCACCTGCACACATGTGTGAATATTGCACACAAGGTGAGAAAATAAACTTGCTTAAAGTGTCATAAAAGCGTTAAGACTTCCCACATAGGACAGTAAAATCAATCACTCATCGAACGCTTGCCTTTGTTCATTTATTAAACTGCATACAGGAAAAGACCGCCAATTATTAAGCAAGAAAACGAGATCGTCTTGTGTTTAATTAGTGGGGTTTGAATGACCAGTGAAAAGACCACAAAACTCGTAGATTAAATTTTGTATCACTGAATCTGATTCATTTACATCTTCTTACCCAGTTGAATACGCTAAGGTGTTACAACATAAAATAAAATAACAAGACTCAAGAGCCAATTAAAACTAGCGAAATGCTCTTACGCCGATGACCAATAGCAAAAATTAATCCTAAAGAGCAACTACCGATTATCCTAAAAAAATTACACAAAAACATAAGGCACTTTTCCTCCCCTTTCTTCCTCAATGAAGACAATAAAGGCATAAAAAAGCGCTGCAGCAAGTGTTTCAGGCTCTAGCGAGAACGCAAGGAAAAAAGATTATAAGACAATTCATGGAAATTGACTTTTTGCCGAGCTAAAAAGAGCACGCTTGTACAAAACCTCATGATTCCAGTCAATATACTTAAGGTGTTTTACATTTGGTCCTGCAAGATTTCAGCAGCTGTAATTTTTCACACGAAGGTCAACTTTTCAGATCAACGTGATCGCTGACTAACACTCTGCCAAGGATAACCTGTTCTTTAGCAGGAATATTGAGCATTGATCTTTCCCAAAATCATTCTTTTTTTGTGAAAACACTGCCAAGGATACTCACTGCGACAAAATAGCACTTAACGATATTGATTCGGTCTCGCGAAATTACTGGTGCTGTGGTGTACAACGGAAAGTTCGAGCAAGTTTCACGTAAGAAACACTACGACGAGATCAAATCAAACCTTCATAGCACCATTCCCAGCAGTCTTGAAGGGCACAATTTTCTTTTTTCATCCTTTTTATGCATTCGCAACTAAGTAGGGCTGAGAGCACAATTTAATTCGATCCCTTGCGTAAAAGAGCAGTTCTCCCTAACAGCGGTATTCGTCTAACCGCTCTCAGATCATGATTGCCAACACCAAGTAAAATACGATTCATTTAACCAAGAAAAGCCTTGCATCGTGAATAGTTCTAACAATAAAAGATGCTTAGGGATATTTTTAACTACAAGTAAAGTATTATTATTCATTTTCGACGAGCGACAACAGTTGAGGTAAAACTAAGAGTCATGAAGAGTGGGGGATGCAACAGACGTATTAAACACGTTTAGAGCGATAATGAGGTAATTGACGAATACTCGAATGGTGTGAATTTTTGTGTCAAAGATAATATTAAGATTCGGCTTTTGTGTATTTTTCAGAAACTGCGTCGACCTTGAAATACGGGTCCTATGTTTTGAATCTGACAGCTGAACAAAGATGGTCCAACGAAGTGATCGTTTGGGAGTTAATTACCTTGAATTTTATGTCGAAATCGATATGCGAAAGAGTGGCATATCGAAAAACATTGACATCAAGTAAAGGGTTCGCATTATATCTTTAATCATACGCGCTTCATATTTTTGCAAATTTGAAATGAACACTATCAATTACATGGACCGATTTTCCACGGTACCTGAAAACAAGCTTTGTTTAGCTTCCACGCGTTACGTGAAAGATAAAGCTCTCGTTCGACTATCGAAAGATCGCTATACAAAACAGGGAGCAAAAAGAATGTACTGCATTTCTTAACGAAGACACCTTTTATTGTAATAAACGCATCCAGCGAAAAATCCACGTAAAAAATAACGGAAGGGATGAATCCTTTGCACGAAGACTAACTTGGATTTAAAACCTTAAGAAAAATCGTCCAAAGTAAACTTACTTGCAGTCAATAATCTCAAAAGCCAGTATATGTGTTATTCCCATTCTAATTTTTTGTATGATTGCACGTGAAATTGAAAAATCGTGTAAACAAGGCGATAACTCGATACGGAGAAAAGCGCTTTTTTTTTCTGAATTCGTTGTTTAAGAAAAAATATAACAAAATTATCTGGGAAGTTCACTTGTAAGGCGTGTAAGTACCTCAAAAAGGACTTAAGTAATAAAATAAAATAAAAAGAAATCACAGCTTATTATTATTATTATCCACGGAAGAAAGTGATAATCTCTCGAATTATAAGCCAGGTGGTTCCTCATAACTCACAAAATTGGCACTTTAGATTTCCCTCTTAAATTCTTATGGGAATGGAAGGGAGAGTCCAGCCACTCTTCTGGTCATAAGTTTGGGATTCTGCGCGAAAATTATACTCTTTCACGTACATTCCTTCCTTGGAGTCAGGGATCAACGAATGTTGCGCTAGCGAAAAATATTGTTGAGGTCAAAGAAGGGACCTAATAGGGTTCACTTTTCTCTCTCTTTTTTTTCGGATTCCTTTTACAGGACGAACGTGACTTACCATAAGATTTTGGCTGTTTTTCATCTCTTTTCATGCGCTTTCCTGAACAGTCTTATATTCACCACAATGAAAACATTTGATATTGTTAACTCGACTGCAGTAAGCGCAACAAACGGAGTAATGAGCTTTAAAAGCGGTAAATACTGACCCGGCCACTAATTAAAATAAGCGGATGCGATAAACTGACTCAAATGAAGCACACGAAGAAAAGTTAAGTTGAAAATGACCAAACCTGTGTGGCACATGAGGTGAGAACGTTACCTGCGAAAGAAACAAAGCCGTACCGTTTTTAAGTTCGACAAATTCCCTGCTTTGCCCTTCCCTCTCACTTGATTCACGACCAGCATCGTTTTCGCTCAGCTGAGGTCGATTTCTCTCACAGTAGCACTCACAGGTGCAACGAGGAATTGTAAGGACTTGGTAAGGTGATACGGCCCCGTATCTTGCGCCTGCCAGGCGATACGGGTGATGATACGAGTAAAAGTAATGGTGCCTCCTAAGATCCATACTGTGTTGCATTTGACGTTCGCTTGGCATAGCAAAAAATTAACGGCCAACTGATGATGAGTGACTTCCCATATAGCAGACTAGTTTACAAAGCTGCTCAATTGTGTGCTGAATGACCGCGGCTATTAATTGAGATGGCGGTTAAAAGATTCCCGTCAACCAATACTAACAAGGAGTGTCAAACCCTTTATTCTCACCTTTGTCACGAGACACAAAAAAAATTCTCTCTTGATTGAAGAGCGAGGCCTGAGGTTCTGTCGCCATGTGGAGGGCGTGTTTGGAAAAAATCTTTCGCCTTGCTTTACTTAGTATTTAATGAGGGTCCCTTTAAAATTCGCTTTTCATTTAATTTATAGAAATCACTCTTGCTAAAATCAGGCTTACTGCATGAAAAGAAAACGGTATATTTCCATCCACTACGCGTGAAATCAGTTATAGTCGTCGACAGGGTGAGTTCGACTTTCCATGCGCGCAGTTAGTTTTAACATTATCCCTATTTCACACAACTTTTGCGTGTCACCTGTTAATAGATCAGTTTTGGAAACTTTTAACCACTTTTAAAACAATAGAGATTCCATAAATTCATAAATTTCTAAGACAATCAGTTTAACATCAATAAAGTGATTTGTACGGACATATTAATCTAATATCCCACTTAGAGGATCAAATGCGAAATCAGTGCCTAAGAATAATCTTCCGAACAAATTAGTTCCATTATGCACTTCGTTTCCTTTTCCAACATAAAAACAAGTTGATGCCTTTTGTGTTACGCAAAGCTAAGCACTTAGGCTACAATAATTTGTTTAAGTCAATGGCTTATTAATGTTTCGTAAATTTGATCGTCTAAGGCTCTTAAAGGATAGGATTCCTTTTTGAGAAGCCACTCCTGTTCCAAGTTTCGTCTTTGTCTTCTCCGATAATCACATTTCAGTGTTCTCCACACAATTATACCCAACACGTCAGCTCTTCCTTTGCATAACCAGCTAATACTAATTACAAATACAACTGGACACTGCTTGGTGAAAATTGGAAGGAATTTTAGGGCAAAAGCACTTTGGCCACGAATCTCCGATCTTACAGCTCACGCAGCTTAGCTCAGTTAAAGTCACTGAATCAATCTCTTGCATCGGTGCATCACTCACAGATTCGTGTTATCTTTAAAGTGAAACAGAGAAACAGATGACTATTTGCACAGATTCAAATCCTTCAATGTTTCAAATCCGCATTCGATTATCCTTTACTAAACTTGTTAAGAACCTAATTTCCTGCAGATTTAAATATGCTTTTAAGCACGTTTTAAGAGTCGAGGCCATTAAGTGAGCGATATCTCCATAATCTCTGCTAAAACAAACTCGTTAAGATAGATTTCGGTTGCTTTAGTAAACACTACAAAAATAACAAACTGACTACGAAAAGTTACTGGTTCAGCTTAAAAAAACCATGATGAGACAAATTTATAGCTTCCCATTGAAAGACTAAACAAAAGGAATATTTCCTTTTAAATCCGTCCAAGCTGGGATAATTGCTCTTTTCATTTTTGATAAAAGGGGGTCACTTGTTTTTTCTACTTTAATCTCAGCTTATTTCCTAATAAGAGGGATAAATTTTGTCCTTGTAATGTAAATATTTTGGCAGTCGCTCTGCAAATACACGGTGTGTAATTTACCGTTAAATGAAAGCGACTTTAAAAATGTTATCAACTTAAAAAGGAAAGCAAAGTGAATCCCAAGTCAATCACAGAACCTTTAAATAACTGCGTCTACGCAAAGATATTAATATTTATTCAACCTGTCCCGATTAAGTCTCCATCTGAAATAAAAGCAACTGCTAACTTTTGTATTCTTTATGATGGGATAGTTTTGATTTCATTCGCTAAAGTGTATGCGCTGTTTCTAAGTATAGGAAGAAAAAGAGAGAAAATATTTTAACATTTACCAGTCAATTGCGCTTCTAAAATTGGAGATAAATGGCAAAAAATTGCCAAGGTTCTGTTTTTTTCCTCTTCAGCTTAAAAAAGATGATTTGACTTGCTCATGGCAATCTATAATGATTAAGAAAAACAGTCTCGTTAAAATACATTAGTTTGACCAAATAAAGTAAAAAATTGATCGACCGTGCACAGATTTTAAATTAATCAAGGTTCCAGCTAAAGAAAAATGAATACAGAAACCGAACGAGAAAATCAGGCTAAACATTACAAAACAATAGCAGATAAATTACGCATTACGTAAGGTGCAGCTGAGTGTACACAATTCGGTTCACAATAAATTAATCTATGATGAGGGTAGATGGAGTAAAAACCCTGAGTAAAAGCTGATCATTTGGTGGTGTTGCAAGTAATTAGAAATCAACGCGACGATAAAAGTTGCCGATGACAGATGCCAATCATATTTCATTGAGAGGCGTTTCGTGTTTCTATCGCACAAGAAAGATCGCGAAAAAATTTACCAAGCGCTTTTCATCAAGTAATTCAACCTACGTGGCTTTTTTAAAGTCTGGGACTTTTTTTTATGTCGCTTTATATTTCATTTTTCATGGACTCGTAAATCAAAAGGGAAATAACTAGCTACAGCTTTACTTATCGATCGAAAACATCACCGCTACTCTGGAAGACAATCCCAAAGGTAGCCGAGGCAGGGCTGTCATTGGCTACCGCATCAAGATAAGGCGGGTCACTTGGGAGTTTGATATTGGCTAAAACCTTATTACCATATTAACCTTCGAAATGTAACAACAGATCTTTCAATAACGCCAAACTGCGAGCTGGGGTTTCCCTTTTGACGGTTTGAAGTGGATGTCGTCGTCTTCCTGACGTCGGTGTGAAACTGATTTTACTACGTATTGTCAATTTTTTTATCAGCTCAGAGTGTGACGTTAAAAACGGGTGAAACGATTGGCCTCTCCGAAAATTGGCACTACATTTAATACGCTGTTTACAGCCTTGGAAAAATGCGTGCACCTAAACTGCGCTATCTATTTGCATAGATTGCCCCTCTGACGCAACGACGATTCCTCTCCCCAAACAATTTCACATTCCCAACAATCTCTCCCAAAGTTTCCGCGCAGGAAAAATACAGTTGATAGGAGTGTTCTCTTTGCGTCTTACTTGTTCGCCAATTCCGTTTCCGTTTCCAGTTTCAAGCTCGGTCCACCTGTGAACCCCACTGGTGTTTCAAACACATGTTTTTCTAACGATATAATTAATGTAAAAGTCTCTATGCTGCTCTACAAGGATTCTACCTACCAAACCTCGTTTTCATGTATTTCAAACCAGGCCGTTCCGCGCAACCGCCATTTTGCTGCTTATGGCAACTAGAACCATGAACACTCTGTTGACATAGGTCGTATAGTTGTTAAATACACCTACACGATTGAATCAATAGCTACACCTACTCGCCTAAGAATTCTCAGGGTATAGAGGCGCTTAGAGGCTTTCTTAGAAATGTACTCAATGTGGTGAGTCCACTTAAGATCGTCACTTATAATAACACCGAGAAGTTTATAAGTATTACAGCGAGTTTCAATTGAGTGTCGTAAAACCAAAACCAAAGTAATTACTTTGGCCAATCAAAAAGGACGGAGACAATCCAGTAAACCAATCAAAACTCGAAGTAATTACACGAAGCCGACACAAAGCGCGGGAAAATGTGCACGCGTGAGCCACGATTGGTTTTGGTTTCACTTCTGATTGGTTGAAAAAGTGGCGCGAGAACTTTTAACCAATCACTGAGTGAAGTAATCATAAACCAAAGTAATTCACTAATTACTTTCGACACTCAATTGAAAACCGCTCCAACTTGTTCCATTATGTTGTTAGCGATAACAATGATTGGTCTTAAGAAGAAATTATCATTATCAATGCATAAAATTAAAAAACATTTCTTTGCACTTTTTTGGGTTTAACCTTATGTGATGCTCGGCCGAGAACTGATGGATGTCCCTGACAGCGTGGTTCAACAGGCTTGTACCGTTCCTTGACAAGATTTGTAATGCAGTTGTGTCGTCCACAAACTTTATCCTTAGATGCCAGTTTCGCAGAAGAATGTTGGTCATGACCGCAAACAAAATGATGCCAAGTTTCGTTCCTTGCGGGATGCCTCCATTAGGTGATTTCCAATCAGACAGGGAATTTCCAATTGTAACAGCTTGCGATCGATCGGCAAGGAACCCCTTCATCCAGTTAATCATCACTGGGTCAATACCAAAGCATACCAGTTCCCCAAGGAGTATATTGTGGTCGGTCAAGTCGAAACCTTTTCAGAAATCTGCGTAAAACATTCGAGCACTGCAGTTACCCCTGTCCGTTGCCTCATGGATTCCTTGGAGGAGGTAAAGGGACCCTCCCTCGCATACTGCCGTGGGTCGAGTCTACTTCGAGCAAAACCCTCCATAATCTTGGCAAGGGTGCAAGTCAGAGAAATCGGTCTTAAGTCCGACTGGATTTCCTTTGGAGGGGAGACCTTGGGTAGTGGATTGATAATGGAGCGCTTTAGTAAATCTGGTACATAGCCTTCTACTTGAGAACGGTTGTAAATGCTCATGATGGGCAACGCATGCTCTGGTGCAAATTCTTTAAGAACCTTGTTTGGTAGCATATCAGCCCCAATAGCTTTACCGACATTCAAACTAGCCATTTAAAGAAAAGAATGCATGACAGAGACATTCTTAAACTGAAGGCATCACGCTCTAATGATGCAAATGACTGCATGGCTAGCCTTTAACCCTTTCAGCCCCGAGAGTGCCAAATGGCACTTATAGATTTTACTCTGTCTAACGCCAGACGATTTTACTCGTCAATGGGGAACCCCTCGGGGCTTAAAGGGTTAAACGAGTCTGTAATTCAGTCAATACCGAAATTAAGCAAACCAAAGAATCGTACTATAAAAACGTACCAGAAACCCATAAGGGTTGAAACGTGTAACGCGCGTTCACAGCTTCCGAATATTCAGTGCCAACTGATTGGTTGAATGTTTCAGTGCTAAGTACCATATTTGGAAACCACTCGCTCTTGTTTTTGCAAATATGGTACTAACAAATTGAATATTCAGAAGCTGGTTTCCCAGCACACAAGGGGCCGTTACACGTTTCAACCCTTACGGATTTCTGAACGTACCTAATGCAAATGAAGGTGACTCGCACCAGACCTGGAAAATTATAAATGAGCTCACGCCCAGGAAAACCACTAATTGTTGCGTAAAGGAAATTTGCGATTCTCTAGAGCTGACCGATTCTATCAATTCTCATTTTTCTTCTATTGGACCTAAACTCGCTAGTGAGATCAATTCTGATAATGGTCCTTCACATCTAAAGTATATTACGAGAACCGATATCCGTTTTCAGTTGAGAGAAAATAATTATTCTAAAGTATTTTCGCTTCAATCTAAACTTTGTAAATCCAAGGCAACAGGCCTAGATTTTATTTCTGCAAGACTCCTCCGGGAAAGCGCTGATTTAATTGCTGGTTCACTGTGTTCTATTTTTAATTTTTCCATTAAATCAGGTATTTTCCCTCAAGAATGAAAGTGCGCCAAAGTTATCCCGCTTTTTAAACAGGGTGATCATTCTGACCTGAATAATTATAGACCAATTTCTATTGTCCCTGTTGTAGCTAAAGTCTTCGAGCGTATCATTTACGATCAGATTTAAGTTTATTTAACTGTAAATAATGTCCACCAGTCATCAATCCGATTTGCGTTCGCTCCATTCGACTGTCACTGCCTTTTTAAAAGCCACTGATAATTGGGCCTGCAACATTGACAGGGGTATAGTATTAACGTTGACCATGTAATTCTGTTGTCTAAACTCTTTGAAGATGGCATTGGCGGTACGGTATTGCACACGACTGGTTTAAATCTTATATAGAAAATCGTAACCAGAAATGCTTTGTGAATGGTTCGCTCTCAGACAGTGAATTTCTTACTTGTGGTATTCCACAGGGAACTATATTAGAGCCATTGTTATTTATTCTCCATATAGATGATCTCCCTAATTGCCTTTCCAACGCTGTTGCACGTATATATGCCAGGCCTATTCTGGGACCTTAAGTCGCCTTAATTCCACAAACACAACACACCTTAAAGTTAGCCTAAAACAGTTGAAAATGAGTGAATAAAGTAGTGGAAAATCAAGGGAGGCATCTTAATGTAATTGTCTCTTGGTTGATCTCCAAAAAAAAGAATAATGGGTGGGGCAGCAGAGGGTTGCCACCTGATACCCATTTGAAAGGTGCTGATGAGCCTGGCGAATTCCTGCCATACCACAAAGGAGAGGCTAGAACACACAAGAGGACATGCAGCAGAGATACATGTACTGTAAGTGTTTGCAGGAATCATGTAAGTCCTGATTATATATCTGTGACAAGCCTTTTTTTTTTTGAATGAAGGGGTAGTTTCTAAAGAAACTGTGGTGCTGCGTCGGTGGGGAAGTAGACTGTAGTATACAAAAATTTGGTATTATCAACGGAGTTGATAATGTAAATTGGCCACCGTACAGAGATTCTAAAAGCTGACGTTTCGAGCGTTAGCCCTTCGTCAGAGCGAATCCAAACTTTTTTTTTTTGGCTTTGCCTTG
Organism: Montipora foliosa; assembly: GCF_036669935.1. NCBI lineage: Eukaryota > Metazoa > Cnidaria > Anthozoa > Scleractinia > Acroporidae > Montipora > Montipora foliosa. The sequence continues at coordinate 22,276,888 of NC_090877.1, read as the reverse complement.
CAACATGTAGCTCTAATGGAGACACCACAAACAAGATTCTAGTCTCCACACATTTTATTTTTGGCAAAATATTACGCCATTTGCTTGTTACAAAAACAAGACAGTATTAAACATGAAAGACCATAAAAAAAGTTCAGTCTTAAGCTATTAATTTGTAACCCTTGTGAGGAGCTGCAGTGATATGATGGCTCAAAATATTTTTGCAACTTTAAATAACATAACCAAATAAATTTAAGCTCAGTGACAAGGATTGAAATTATTTACTTTAGATGCAAGACTGATGTAAGCTTAACTTTAACTAAAGAAAAGGCCTAAAATGTCTATTGTAAGGTAATGAGAAGTCTTACTCCCCGGGTCTTACTCTAAGCATTTCATGCAATTTTGTTCGATTTACATAGTTAGTAGAGTTCTAGATGGCGATGCTCTTCACACGAATACATGATTTAGTCAAGTAGAAGGGATTAACCAACCTTTATCTGTTATTCCGCCACACAAAATTCCAAATCTTGATCGCATATCTTGTAACCAAATGCATGCACGATATGTATAATAACTCTGCACATCCACTAAACTCCCCAACTCCGAAAACACCTGCTCTAATTTGCTCTCTTGATAGATGAACTCACAGCCAAAGCTCAAAGAAATTATTTTAAATTTATGTGCCAGGCAAGTAAACCAGACATCCGCAGAAATGTCCATGTAAGGCAAGTGTTGCATGTACATTTTTCATATCTGATGCAGGAATAAAAATGGCGACCGTACCACAAAAGCTCACAACATTCTTTCTTTTAAAACTTCATTGTGCTGATCGATCGCGTAGAAATGCCTCATCCTATAATTTTTAGCATTGGGTTTTGCATGTACCACTGGAGGGAAGGCTCGGAAAGGCTACCCTGAGAATGTTATGGTCACGTGACTTGACTCAAGCTCATGCGAGTCTACACAGAGACTTAAAACACTAGCTGGGAAAATCAAAATGGCGGACAAAAGATTGTAGATGATCACAGATAGAGGAAGAGCCTATGAAGCGTCAACAATGACTAAGGAAAAGAAGCTTCACTGAGAAAGAACTTAGCATACGGTACTCGTTACGTTATATTGGAGTGTTCTGCCTAACTGAGGAAAGAGAAGAACATTTAGTGGTTGGGTTCCCGAAAAGGATCAACCATTGTTTGATGCCAGTGGAATGGTGTATAATTTACCAAACTTTCGTGCAGACATTGACAGTGCAAGCTGCAGGAATCTTGCAAATAAGTTTACTAAGATACAAATAATTATTTGCTCTCATTTGTGAAATAAAGTCACTGCTTACGAGCCAGAAGGCCCATCAGGCCGGCGCTTATCTCCGGTTTCCTTATTTGTGAAATAGCTTTGAGCTTAAATAGTTTGACTTCTTTGTTGTTTATTTTTGTTTACATTATGAATTTTCCTTAAGTCTTATTCAAATTCTCTCTCTTTTGATGAATAAATAAATACGTTTTGTAGCTATCAAAAAAAAAATTGCAATACACTGTACAGAACTTTAATTATATTTTACAGTTATTCGTCTCAGAATGTACAGTACACACTCTTTGCCTTTGCCAAATAACTGTGTGTCACTAGTATAACTTCAGAGCTGAACAGCAGAGAATCGATAATCGACACAGTTTATTTCTGTTGTAAAGGTCACGAGTGCCTGTGGGAGCCCAGCCATTTTGTTTGCTTTATATTCACCAGCTAATGTGCTGAATATGAAATCATATTA
>NC_090877.1:22252644-22272644 GCF_036669935.1 Montipora foliosa | reverse complement strand
GGTGGATGGATTTCTGCTGGACATGATGGCGGTTAAACGGTCAATTTGTGGCCCTGATGATAATCATGTTTTACTCTCAAAGACCGAGTCTTGCTCGCGTTTACGAATTCGAATATCTTCATCTTAATGGCGACAAGCTATTCTTAATAGCGACAAACTATTGTGTACAAACGACCTTGAATCGCTCAAGAATTTCGTCGAAAACGGTTTTAAAACGGCAAGGAAAGTGGCTGACGCCTGGTGGAAATACGAAGCAATAGCCCTTTTCATAGTTAGTTTTCCTCATCTGCATTACAATACAATCTAGCATGTATGTGAGGCAATTTTGGGCTATTTTGTAGTTTTAACCCGAAATTACCTCGCATCCACGTTAGATTACATTGTAATGCAAATGAGAAATACTAACCGTGAAAAGGACTATTCAAAAGTTCCAACGGTAATGTAATCATTAACTGGCATAACAAGAAACAACAAACTCTGACTTTTCAGGGACGCGATGGTCATGCTTTAAGGGATAACTTAGTGGAATTAGTACAAAAAACCCCGATCCTTTGGTTTCAACTGAGCAAACAACGCAACCATCATTATTACGGGAAGCAAACAGTAGTCAGCGAAATAGTCGAATATCGATAGACGACGAGAGACTGTACTATGTCAAATTGTACTCAAGAACGATCAAATCCAGAAACTGTGGCCGGCATTGAGGGATTAAAACTTGATTTCTTGATACTACAGAAACAAGTTCAAGAGAACACAAGGCTTTTGTCCATAATAAATGCTCAAAAGCAAGACGAAAGTACTTCTTGTATCGAACTGCTTGATTGCAAAAAGAGGTGTGTGGCATCATTGTCCCCTGCTTCCAAACAAGACTATGCAATTAGAGAGCCTCAAGAAAAATGTTTGACCTTTGAGAGCCGCGTTTTGCCATTAGAACAGGAGAATGATCCCCTTGGGCTTGCATTAACCATCATTACGCAAGAAAAGAGTGAAGTTGTTAGCAATCAACCAATTGACGGTCAAGAGAATGTTGGCTCCACGTGGAGAAGTCGCAAAGCGGAGTCAGAAGTCAGTGCCCGCTAATATCACTGAAACTCGAAACAGTTTTGAGCCGCTTCGCAGTAATGAAGAACTGGAAGTGAGAAATGTAGCCAATCAAAAAGCAAATAGCGGTGACAATGGTCAAGAAACATTTTCATCTTCGTCTTCCTCGGAGGGTTGAACCCGCAAAACTATATCCAAACTGTTTCAACTGAATCAGTGACAAATTATCATGATCAACCATAGCCCAACCGCCGGAAGAAGGTTACCATAGCAGGGGACCCTAAACTTAAGCATCGTCAAGGCCACAAAATGTCCAGGAATTCACAAGTCAAAATAACTACATTCCCGTGATCATATCAAGCTATTTCTACGCAGAAACCTTGACGAGATTATATTATCCATGTAGGAACTAATATATAGTTTGAGTTCCAGCAACTCTCTTCGTGAATGTGCAAAAGAATTGGTGCCCTAGCCAAATCAGTTAGTTTGGAATCCCCAGCCATGATCACAAGATCCAGTCTAATCAGTAGATCTGACAATGAAGCCTTGGACAGTAAAGTTCCTTCTGTGAATAAAGTTTTTAAGCAGTTTTGGAAGCAAATGACATGGGGATTTATTGATCATTCAAACATTTCAGCGATTGTCCATCTTAATCGGAGTGGCCTTCTCTTAAACAAGGGTGGCGCCTCGCGTCTCGCTCAGAATTTTATCAACTATTTACGTGTAGATTAGGACAGTGCCGTCTGGAAATCCAATGTTTTCCCTTTTAACTTGTCTTGGCACAACCACATTAACATTGCTAAGTATCTTTTTCTCCATTTGAGATGGTTAGTATAAAAATCTGGGAGACGCAACTGCCCTGGCACATGAAATGTGCTCTTTCGGTTGCCGTCCGCCTCTCCAAAACGCGCATGCTTATAAGCTCTCCATTAATGCCTTTAAGTGTGACGACGGCGGTAAGTCGAACCATTCTATAATCTTTGGTGGATGGTTAGTCTGCGCGTCCCTTAATATTAATAGTCCCATCTTGATGAACTTAGAGTTTTTTATGTTTTTATATTATTTTAGTAATCAAAAAGAGTCTAAATTATACTCTACAGTGCATAATAAAGAAGTCAATTTACCTGGCTTCAGTTGAAATAGTCAGAAAACTGAAGATCGTTAAGTTAACGGAAGGAATGCAGGTGGTGTTTGTATTTACGTGCGCCCCATTCTTAACTATCAAATACGTGACGATTTAAACAACGATGAGTAGGAGTGTCTATTTCTCCAAATCAGTAAGCCACGGAGTACACCATTCCCAGTCGGGACTTGGTATCGACCCCCAAGCTCTCCACTTGATCATTTTGGAAAAAATTACTGCCAAAAGTGACTCCGAATGTAAGAAATCATATATACTTGGCGATATCAACTGCAATTTGTTGCATGAAGCAAATGCAGATATTTCGTCCTTTCTGACAAACATTATATATATATATAGATATGGCCTCAGACAGTTAATCAAGGAACACGACTAGAAACGTAAGGCCAACTATACGGTCGTAATGGTCCTCGCACGATTGAGACAAGGCAATTTAAGTGACTTCGACAGAAACAAGTTCTTAAGTGATCTCAACCAAATGCCACGGGCCAATGTCGATTTGTATTTAAATTGCCAATTAGGGTTCTGCTCGTTACACAGTACTCTTACTGCTTTGGTTGAGACGACAAATGACTGGTCAGTTTATATCGACAATGGGTTATTGAATGGCGTCGTCATGGTTTTCATTGACCTTTCTAAGGCATTCGACACCACTGATCACGAAATCATCTTGCATAAAATGTCAGTCTTGGGCTTTGACCAGGCAGCTATCAGGTGGTTCCTGATGTACCTAAGTGGCCGAACCCAAAGATGTGAGATGTCAACGGCAAGCTATATATCAACTGCTCACGATTTCAGGTGCGGCGTACCGCAGGGCAGTATACTGGGTCCTTTGCTACTTGTAATTTATATTATAATTAATGATTTCCCCCAACTGCCTGCGGGCGGCTGCGCCAAGGATGTTCGCTGATAACACAAACATTTCACTAAAACGTTAGCAGAACTCAAACAAGCTTTGATTCCTGAACGAAGTAACCTAAGCTGTTGGCTGAAAACCAACAAGCTTAGTTCAAATGTTGCCAAAACTGGGCTGACAAGATAAAATGAGGGACAGAGAAGTATGTTTCCCGAGACGTCCGCAAAACCTGCAGGCGCGCTTGATCACAAGAAATTCAAAATGGCGTTCCGTGTGTAAGTACGCTTTGTTGACGACAGCGATTACAGTGAGGAAGCCTCGCCATTTCCAGGCGTCACAAGAAGAGCGAAATCTACAGAGGCAAAAAAGCGGGAACGAAACTCAAGCGGTAAACAGAGGAAAAAACACACTTCCTTCAGCGCCTAAAAATGCCGATCCGAGAGCGCTGCATCGACATCGCGCAACTCGACATCGAAAAACAACCTGCTCAGAGTTTTTCTGTCCTTGTGTGGGCCCAATTCCATCAGTAGGTCTAACGCTCACACGGTCTATATAGGTAAAACGATAGAACTTCACGTCACAATCTTTACATTACATTCTGGGTACAAGTTCAGCTTTTGCCGGCCGAGAACGATTAGAGATTGGAACAGTTTGCACGCGAGCATTATACAGTCGAACTCAATTCACTGTCTTAAAAGAGCTGTGGGCTCTGCCCTAATGAATGAGTGAACCGATTTTAATTATTTAGTAAATTCATACACTGTCTTTTTTTTTCAATGTTTATTTATTTATTTAGATTTATTTATTTTATTTTATGTTATGTTATGTTATGTTATGTTATGTTATGTTATGTTATGTTATGTTATGTTGTTATGTTATGTTCTGTTCTGTTCTGTTCTGTTATGTTATGTTATGTTATGTTATGTTATGTTATGTTATTTTATTTTATTTTATTTTATTTTATTTTATTTTATTTTATATGCCATTTGCGAAATGTCCTTATTCAGGATCTTGCAAGTTATGAATGTAGATGTAAATATTGACTAAGGATTTCTTTCGAGGAGAATTTGAGAAGGCCTTGGCCACATCTGGTAAAGTTGTCAAGATGCTGATCAGTCACTGTGAGACAATCTCAAAACGTTTAGCTTTGGTAAAAAAAATAGTGTTTTACTCCATGAAATATCTAATAGATATTCTTATAATTACCAATAAACGGTTTTTTGTTTGAGCATCCCACCCCACATCTCTTGTTTTTCTGGTTTAAGTTGTGCTTTCAGTTTTCTGTCTTTCCTAAACAACAGAAATGGCTTTCTTGAAAGAGCCCCCTCAATGGCCCTCTTTGGGAAATGTACGGTCGTATATTTTCTGGAATCACACAATGCAAAACAAAAGCGTTCAAAAACCAGTTCTCTACCAAAATACGACACTATGTTCCCGTGGTTCATAAAGCAATGCTCAGGTTGTAAGTCATTTCAAAATATTAAGGTGATTCCTCAGAAAAACAAAAAATGTCAAACGACTTTCTTGAAACTTCCCCTGAATGTTGCCTACTAATCCCTGTTTTGAGAGCGATAATAAAAAAGATATGCTTGCTTGGGCCAATCTTAGCTCATTGATGCCTGCACTGATACTAAAACATCATCGTACATGTCTATCTCGATTATCGTAGATCGAAACAACAAAATTCGCCATGTTCTCGGAATGTGAGAGCTTATTCGCAAAGAATTATGGGTCATTCACAACTTCTCTCGCGTGTTTTGAGAACTGTTTCAACGTGCATGATCGACTTACGCCATACTTACAATGATGCAAATTTGATTCAATTTTTAAATAATTATTGAAACACCATAAGCGCAGTACAGGATGCGCAGTGCAATACTGAGGCATCACCTTAAATTATGGACAAATGGTAATGTAATACAAATGTGATTTGTTCATTTTGACAATTCCAAATATCATGAATTAAAAACTCATGTTAATGATTCCCTTGAATTAAACTGGCAATTTGAACATATACTGTACACATAAAACTTCTGAAAAGGTGAAACTGCAAGAAAACAAGATTGCCAAAATTATCATGATCACCTTATAAAAGAGATTAGACAACTGACAGGTACATGTAAAAGTCATATTTGGCTTCTAGTTTCCTTAAAAGCCCTTAAGGTTTTCCTTTTTTGTAATTCTGCATGCCACAAGATGAGATGTGGGACAATGGCTCACAGTCTTGACAATGTGTGCCTCACCTCCATTAACACAAAGTACTCTTAGACTGGTGTAATACAATTACTCAAATTTTCAACTTTTACACTATTAAACTATGTGTGAAGAAATAGGGTTTTAATTAATGTAAGGTAAAGGTAAAGTCACTGCTTACGAGCCAGAAGGCCCACCAGGCCGGCGTTTATCTCCAGTTTCCGTAGCATGAAGCGACTAGGAATATTTCTACTCCCCCCTCGATGGGATGCTAGTCCATCGCAGGGTTACCCCCAGCATTAAATTCGCCGGTACCCATTTATACACCTGGGTGGAGAGAGGCACCGTGAGAGTAAAGTGTCTTGCCCAAGAACACAGCACAATGTCCCCGGCTAGGACCAGAACCACTCGATCCAGAGTCAAGCACACTAACCATGAGGCCACCGCGCCTCCCACTATTTAATTAGTGTAATTAATGTTTACAGTTTCTTTTTCAAACTTATGGAGAAGATAACATCCATAAGAAACTAGTAATATCTAATTGCTATATGTCTTTTTTGTCAATTATTGACAAAAAAAAATGTAGCAAGAAGGAAACAAATTGTCTAATTTCTAATAATTATTGATGGCTCACAACTACATTGTGGCACTTCATGATCAGTGCTAAAGACACTTAGTTTCATGTAAGTCATCCAAATGAATGAATGGCTACTTATTTTGATTCAAATATTTCATTTCTGCAGTTGCTCACAATAAAAATCACATTAACATTTTCACCATATACATGTAAATAAATTCACTCTGATCTTTTTTTTGCTGAAATGTTAAACTTTGCTTGCCTGAATAATTTCTCTTATCACAAGCCCTTTCAAGGAATGGTTCATTAAGTTCACAGACACAACAATTAACTCGCAGTCTTTCTATTATGCGTTCCAGTGCCACTGGGTCAAAGTTCCCTTCAAATGAAAACTTGGAGTTTGTAGTGATAACTGGTTGATAACTGCCCACATCTTCTCCATTGTTCTTTGCCTTACATGGAACAACATTGAGAGCTGCACTGCTACAATGGCCAGAAATTGCTTCCAGTTCACAGTGCAAAGAGCTGTCAAGGTGTGATATTTTTCTCTCAAACTCCCTCAAGACCTTTGCTGGATGCTTCAAGTTCATGAAGAAAACTTTCACTGGACAACCTCTGGCTAAATGCTTGTGTTTCTTGAAAAGCATGTTTTTCAATGTTTTAACCGTACAGCAATTCAAGGACTTCATCTTCTCGCTGCTTTTCCACCAGGGTATAAAGAAGCAGAGGTGTCATCTTTTGAGGGCAGGTTTTCGCTTGACATCTTAACATCACAAAGCTTACGCTTTCTCTCTTTACTTACTCGGTGAAAACACGTTGAATACATATGCAAGAAAGTATCCTCAGCTCCAGGTGTTCTCAAACGTGTGTGACCCTTTATTCCAAAAGAAACTGCTGGCCATTCAAATTTATAACACTGTGTCTGATTGTCCCATATTTCGATCATTGCAGCCCGGTTTAATTTGGGACTGTTTGAGTGGCTACTTGAGTGATAAGCTCCAAAAATTGCTGAATCGCGCAGCTAGAGTAATTATTATTACAAAATTGCCTTTTGATATGAACTCGAACCACCTCCTATTACCACCCTTAACTGGGAGAGGCTATCAATTCGACAAAAGAAAGTGAAAGCTTTAATGATGTATAAGACAATGATTGGACACGCCTCAGATTATCTTCACTCAGTATTACAGATTCTAATTACAACCTGAAAAACTCTGAGGGAAAACTGGCTTTGCTAAAACTTAGAACTAAGTACATGTATTAAAAGTTTCTTCCATAGCCATGCCACATAGCTTAAAAAATGTCAGATCTCTGTTGATCAATTTAAGCGAAACCTAAAGAAGGTTACAGTATCCAACACATCAGATTTCCACACGACAATCATGTAAGGTAGTTGTAAATAGTTTTAAAGAACACTTGGCAATTTTTCAAAAAAATCAGCTTTGAGCAATAACTGCACTAAACTGTCTTATTCTTGTGTACCTCATTACTTAATAATCAAACACCATTAGCCAAATTGTGCCCCCTCCGATAATTGTGGAAAGAGCAAACTGTAGCAAGGATAAAGATCAAGAACTAGCAGTCTCCCCTTTTTTCTTACATGTATGTTCTTCTCATGCAGGATATTGTAAGACACAGAAACAAAAGTTTAAACTGTTTTAAATTAAAAAAAAAACAGGAAAAATGAACATGCAACCGCACATCAGTTTTATCATTATTACTAACTTTACTTTATAATTAAGGTCATTTGAACAGGGAGGATGAAAGAATGTATTCAATGCTACACCATAAAACTTCAGCTTTTGGAAACGCTTCCTTTTCAAAAAAATAAAAAGACAGTAATTAAAATGTTATAAACACTTTCAGTTTCACTTCACCTCTAGTCCCATTTAAGTCACTGCAAACTCCAGAACATTCCTGCTCATCCTTTCTTCAATTATTATCCAGGTACATTTATGCATGGCAGTCTTACAGAAGAGGAGGACAGTGAGTATAAGCCATTTCCAAGCCTTATGCCCCAGTCCTGTGAACATAAAAGATTATGACAACGTTATTAGGAGCTTGCAGATTGTGAACTTTCTGCAACATTTTGTTCTGATGTCTTTGAATAAAGTCCAGTTTCCAAATAATTATTGCCATATCAAAGGAGTATAAATGTTAGGCAATCAAGCATCACTCCAAAAATACTGTAAAGGATAATTTCACATCACTCCAATCATAAAAAAGATGGTCTATTGTTAATAATAGAGATGCTCTCCTCTTGTTTTGCTACTACACAGACTTCTATTGGAGCATTAAAACATATTAATTAAATAACCCACATGCAGAGAAATTGTGTTTCTGTCACATTCCTGAGAGAGGTCAAGCATTCATAAAGCTTTTCTCCATTGAGCTACTTGACTGAGTTGATTGATTTTGAAATTAAGGTAAGTTTGTTTCCATAACTCCATCTTTTTACAACAGTCAGCAACATCATCATCTTAGCAGCACACTTAAAAAAATATTGAGTTTTCAAACTCAGGATGTAGTGACTGTCATTAACACATGGAAGTTTAGCGACTATAATCGTTTAGTGAAGCACCTTTCCTGCTTGTTCGTACATGCATAAAACATTTATATAAATAAGACTAATGCAATTATAGCCACCTTCAGATTGGAGTACAAGGACGACTATGAGTTCTCAGTCCTAAGCATGCGCATTTTGAAAATTTTTGTCCTTCAAACATACATGTATTGTCTCATACTCCAATCTGAAAGTCGCTATTAATTTGGCTAGCACAAGTCAAGCAAGAAAAAGACATGGCCCATCTGAATCTCATTATGCAGTAAAACCACCAAAAAAGATCTAGACGCTGCAGCAACATTGAGTACTAGTCAATAAGAACAAACAACGAGCTGAACTACAAGAAGAATTTAAGCAATGACATTGTCAGAACATTATCACGACTAAAAAATGAAATAAATTTAATAACACTGTAACATTTCTCAAAATTGTGTCTCAAAATGCACCAGATTACATATGTACATCTCAGTGCACATTTGTTTCAATACATTTCTGGGGGGCATGCCCCCCAACCCCCATAGGAACCTCGTAGCCTTTGGCCACTCTCCCCCAACAATAAATCCTAGATAGAACCCTGTATTGTGACATTGGATATCACAGACAATGATCAATGATGGCTATAGTGCTTATAAGCTATACTATTTCAAATAATAAGCCAATTAAATGTCAATAACAAAAACTTAAATTAATTAAAGGAAAAAAAGCACAAAATACAGGCACTGGCTATGAGACTTGGCAATTAAGTGGGGTATCATCTAGTCATGATTATTATGGCAAGAAATTCTCAGGCTAAATGCAGCACTCTGATTGGCTGGTTTTCGATTCAGGATTTGACATGATACATGTAAATAGCCAACGAGGCACGCAGCACCAAGTCGACTAGAACCATATCCAACATATCCAACAAGCCCGAAAGGTATAATTCTTGTTTTATTAAATTTTCATTAAATTCTGAATGCTTGGACACTAATGGAAATTAAAGCCAATCAGTTTCCAGCTTAGCAACACTTGACGCAATCAGTTTCCATATTAGGTCATATGGTATATGAGCTGAAAACTGAGATTGAGTAAAATCAGAAAGCTATGTACATGTAGAAATGCAAAATCCAAGGTCGAAAATTTAATAATTCATGTTCTTTATTCCTATATGATTTGACTTCCAAAAGTTATACTATACTAAAGATTATCTCAACCTTGTTTTATGAGTTGAGGTTTACAATGTAAGTTTGGACTCCTTGTTTTAAAAAAGACAGGTCGTAATAATTTACCTGTTATGTCCTCAAACTTTAATAGTAAGAGGTGTATGCATGTACTCTGATTGGTTTGGTCTGAAAGTTAGATGCATGGCTCAATATATAATTTGTGAAGATTTTGAACTCTCATCTAATTTCACAGTGCATCTACCAATTTGTGTTATTTAACTTAAAATACCCTAAAGTACTTTAAAATTTGAAAATGTTAAGGTTCACTCCAAATATTTTGCACGCCTTTTTGTCGCTATAAAGATGACTTCATGCTGCCACTTTCTAGGCCGGGCCAAGTAATCATCCAGACAAATTAACCAATGGAAAAAAGGATGGCTTTCACCTAGAAACCTGGAATTAAATTCTCAAGGACAGATTCTCTTTGTCTGCTCATAAAAAAATCTTGGAACTCTTTATCCACCTAAATAGTAATTCCAGAATAAATAAGAAAATGAATGACCGTAAATTATTCCCCAGGTTTCATCAAGATCAAAATAATCCCAATCGTCATTACTTATGCAAAATGCGTTTCGTTCGCTTAGCTTCCCTGAAAAGAAAATTTAAACTCTCTCTTCGAAATTAAATTATTTCCTACACAAAACGACATCACAGTCACTTCTTATTATACTTACGAGGAGCCCGTTTGAATAACTCCAGTCTGTTAGTTATCGGAGGAGTGAAAAGTAGGAATAGCAAAATAAAGACGCATAACAATTGTTTAGATCGATCGAGAAACTGTTGTCATTCAGTTGGAAAGGGTGTGTCGGCGATCAAAACTCAAAGAAAAATCCTTCCAATGACTCGAATAAGTTTTGAAAGTTCAATAGATTTTAATTTGATAACTTTAAAACGCATTGCAAAAATAAATAGCAGTTTGCATAAAAGAGAGGTGGAGAATTAGCACTCCAACTGACTATTATTGTTCACCGAAGTTCGAACCAGGCGCTTTGTGGTGTGCTGTGAATGCAGGAAGTCTCGCAAAACACTCCAAAAAATACATCATATCTGGGTCCCAAGATTTAATCATGCCAAATAAAATGTATCGCCATTTCCATTTTCAGAAGTAAGAACGGGGAAAATAAGCGCCAGACACACACAAATCTGCCTCTTATGTTATCAATAAATTCGTGACACGTTGAAATGGATATTGCATGTACTGCGGAAGCCGAGATGCCTTCGAACATTCGTTGCCAACGATCAAACGGTATATTAGGGACACAAGCTCCACATTTCTATTACAACTAAACCAAAAACTCTTCTTATAATAGATAAAGGTAATAAGACTTCATAGAACGCAAAATTTTGCACAAAATATACGAAGATTGGCAAAATGGATGGATTACCAAAAGTGACAAGATGGCGGTTGACTTCGTTTACAACCGGGTTCATGATAACTGTGACATTTTTCCGTCACTGTCGCTGTCACATTGAAAAATAAATACACGAGATTTCTCCTTAAGGTATACTGAATTATCTTAGCTAAACTTTGTTGCCATAGGTATAACCAGATGTAAAATAAAAGCGGTTGTAAACTTAAGTCAAGAAGGAAATTGAACGCGAGGGGGATGTAAGGTTCGCCTTAATAGTACAAAACTAGTTTATCGAAAGATGCACTGAAGTTTTATATTCTTACTTCAAAGAACTTGAAAATCATCTGACGTAAACGAAATACTACTACAGCCTTATATCTGCCATATAAAAGCCGCCTGCCTCATAAAATCATAAAAATTCACTTTGAAATAAACGAAAGAACCAAGTTGAGTAGAATTTTCAGCTCGGAAGATATGCGACGCCGAGATCATTAAAATCAAAATGCAACGTAACCTACAATTTAAAAGGTTGCAATGAAAAATTAACCACCAAAAACTAATGACAACAAGTAGATTTCATTGTCGATGGAGTTTGCAACGTCCAGAGGTGGAAAATATTGGAATTATTGGGATTTTAGAGGAAATGTTTATGAGGAAAGCAATTACGACAGCTCGCTGGCACTTCTCGAGATGTGTTTGTTGCCTGCGTTTAACAAAAAATTGAATACACGTTTGTCCATTCCCTGACCCTATTTTTAGCTTAAATGCAACGATAGATGGTTAAGCTCTTACAAATCATTCAAAAAGGAAGAATTTCTCGAATTTTATCAAAGCTTCAAGACGTTCTTTGCAAAATGTCAAACTAAACCAAAATGGAGTTTCGCAGAAATCATTCCACTGCAAACTCCCTTTAAGATAATTTTTACATAACTTACCGTGATATGAAGCTCAAACTAAGTTACTTTCGTTCCCTATCATTTTCTTTGCAATCGACGGATAAGATTGTCGTAAATTTGACTAAAAGTCGAAAGAAGAAGCACAAGAAACCCAATGGCAGTCTAAAATGTCTTCGCTTCGTGACTGTTTCCTCGGTGGTCCGCATTCTAAGTATAAATAATATGCGCGTTCGTAGCTGCGTCACTTTTCCCCAAGCGACGCCGAGTGTTACGTTCGTGATCTTGATTGTCTCGCAATCGAATTCTTCGTGAAACCCTCGTTGCCAAATTAATTTAATCAGTCATCATGACGGAAGAAACATCGAAACCGGTTGCGAAGACACCCACCAAGAAAAAGGCCCCGAAAAAGCCCACCGAGCACCCTAAGTACGAAGAAATGATTGTGGCTGCGATTAAGGAACTGAAAGAACGCAACGGAACTTCTCGACAGAAAATAACGAAATACATCAGCGAACATTACAAGGTTGGAGATAATGTCGGTGTTCAAGTCAAGTTGAACTTAAAGAGACTTGTTGCGGCTGGAAAGCTCACCCAGACAAAAGGAGTGGGTGCTTCTGGATCGTTCAAAGTGAACAAAGCAGCCGACGTTAAAACTAAGCCGAAACCAAAGGCAACCAAGAAGAAGCCGGCGGCAAAGAAGCCAGCTGCAAAACCGAAGAAACCAGCGGCTAAAAAGAAGAAACCTGCCGCTAAAAAGGCAGCAGCAAAGAAAAGTCCTGCAAAGAAAAAGTCACCCGCAAAGAAGAAACCAGCAAAGAAACCCGCCGCTAAAAAGCCAGCGGCTAAAAAGCCCGCAAAGAAAACACCAAAGAAGCCCGTGAAGAAGCCAGCATCCAAAGCGGGCAAAAAGTCAGTGAAAAAGACAACGAAAGCTAAAAAATGAGGAAAAGACAGTGATTTACTATCTGAACATTTATAAGTGTGTATTATGTTGTAATATCCTGGTCGTTCATGTTTGTGTCCAGTCTAGGTACCTTTGCAACACCCAAAGGGCACCACAGTTTGTTGACAAATGAGAATTTTAAGAATTCCTTGGTAGATTTGTGTTCACTGTCATAGATGGTTTTAGAAATTTATTTAACGTCATATAAAGTTCATCTGAGGAGCGGAACAGTTTTGTAAATAAATGCAAGATTTTTTTAATAACCAAGTTGGCGTACCTGTTTTGACATCCCCATTAGACCTCGCCCAATCGAGGGGGGCCGTTCGAAAGCGTGGTATGGGGTGGGCACCGGCCACAAATCACATTTAAGCTTGTAAACGCTCGCTCATACTTGACATGCTTGTGCATTGGCCCATTCGTCTTCAACAGCGCATGCGTGAAGTTTAAGCCCAAATATAGAACCATCCTCGTCCCCAGTGCCCTTCTTTTCTTCTGGTCACGCAGTCGGCGAAATGGAGTGTTCTGGCCCCAGCCAAAAACTGCCCATTCTCGCCCACCAATTCCAGAGTTTTAAAGCAAGCAACCGTGGACAATCTTCCTGTCGGTGTACGTTGGATCATTGGCTTGATCTGATCGGCGTAATTACAAGTTGAGAAACTAAATTATTTTTGAGCAAGAGCCGATACAGTTAGTTGAGCATCGGACTGTCATGCGGGCGGTCGTGAGTTCGACTCCGGCCGGACCAACACTCAGGGTCTTAAAATAACTAAGGAGAAAGTGCCGCCTTTGTAATTACATCCGCAAATGGTTAAGACTTTCAAGTCTTCTCGGATAAGGACTATAAACCGTAGGCCCCATCTCACAACCTTTCAATGCTCATAACCCAGTGGGACGTAAAATAACCTACACACTATTCGTAAAGAGTAGGGCATGGAGATCCCGTTGTTGTGGTCAGGACTCATTTCATTCATTCATGTGCTGTCCTTGCTTGTAAAGCGCATTTGAATATATTAATAGAAAATGCGCTATATAAATTCATTACAACGTAGATTTGATTTTAGTGGCTTACTATAATTTATTTCGGCTGGCCAAACCAGCCTTCTTCAGGTACAATGAGAGTCTACATTAGAATGCTTCTATGTACATATATATAGTAATTGGATGTTGACGTAATACTGGAAAAATGTGATAAAACATGGCAGTTACAACAAATTTGAATCCAACTACTAAGAGTAACGAAAAAATAATGTAAGTGACTCTAAATAATAAACTGAAATCTAATACGTTTATTAGCGGATATTAAGACTGTTGGGATCAATTGTCCTGCCCTTTGAAATTAAAAAAGCTTCCCTGGCCTTACGGATCGAATCTCTGTTAAAAAGTATTTTTCGATAGGAATGAATTAGAGACGCTTTTGATTGTTCTTCACGAAAACCAATGAGATGACAATGTTTCAGGGTTTCCCAGAGCTCTTCTCTCCCTCAGTCAAGAGAAGAGCTCTGGGGTCCAGATTGAGTAAACTGCCCAGATATCCGGTAGGGCATGCGTAATACTTTCAAATATGTCAATCCTCACAGAGGGGAGAAAAGACAGTGGTACACTGGCTGCTTCCTCAGTGCATTATTTCGAAGAAGCGTTGAAAAGGCTTTGATTTCGCTTAAGTTAAGGTAATGTAACCTGAGTATCAGGCCTTCCTGAGGGGTAGGGGGTCGGGGAGGGGATGAAAAGGAAGGCTTTCCTTTTCCTCTCCTTCTAAGAAAAGCCTGATACTCAGGCTGCAGGCAATGCAATGATGCAGACTGAAACTTGCGAGCTTTTTTCGGCGTAGTCGGCGTAGGGAAAAGAACTACTCTTCGAGAGCTAGAGCACTAATTGGGACATTGTTGAAACTGAAATCAACAAATTAACGCAAATCAAATCAAATGTTGGTGTTTGAGGAGAGGGGCAAACCGGAGTACCCGGGGAGAAACCTCTCGCACCAGATAAGAGAACCAACGAATTCAACCCACATATGACGCCGAGTCTGGGAATCGAGCCCGGGCCCCATATATGGGAGGCGAATGCTCTCATAACCACTACGCCAGCCCTGCACCCCAGGTACTGACTCGTATTCATACTCTAAACAACGCCACAAGAAACTGGGTCCGGTGCCCTGAAATTTGCGAAAAGTGTGTGAGTTACAATGCTGGGCCTCCGATTAATAGGCCTCATCTTAGACGACTTGGAAGTAAAACCATTTGCAAACGGAATCAACTATATATGTAGCACTTTCAGGACCTGAAATGCCTGGATTCGAACCTTAATTAATTTTAAAAGGCTGGCCTTTTACTATGCTATCAAAAAGAGAAAACACGAAGTTAGTGCAAGAAATCATGCCCAAATGTCAAACATTAGAGAGTATCCGGGCTTTTTAGTACTGGACAAAGCGACTTGCAAAACGAGACACGCACGTGCTTCAATTTTTAAATTAATCTATGAAATTTTTTGAGCCGTTATTCATATTTACAATTAAAAGAACCCCGTTTTCATAAAACAGACTGGGTCGTACGGAGTATTTGATCCGCCGATCGTTTCAAACTAACCCCACATGGACACAGCCGGGAAAAACTTCTGTGCGAGTTATTGGTGCCTTTTACCTTTACGTATCAGCGCACAAGTGCTGTTCTTGTTTCGATTCCTGATGTTTGTGTGCCACTATTTAGACCACGCCGGGTTTTTGACCGAGCCTTGCAAGGCAAATCCTCGTTCTCTAAGTATCTGTATTCGAACCTGAAGCTTTTCATTTCCCTTGATTATTCCAGATATCACAAAACCTCACACTCCTTTTTTTTCGCTAGGATCCGCTCAAAGTTGAAGGCCGAGGCTTCATGCATGATCTTTGGAAAACTGCCTTAATTAAACGTTTGCACGATGCACTGGGATGTTTCTTCAAAATGCTTGTTTATTCGGAATTTCCTTTCTTTTTTTTTTCATTTAAGAATTTGTCCAAAACAAACCAGTTAACCGCTAAATTTTTATCTTGTTTTTCTTTGTATCTATTTTGACTTCAGGGTGAATTATTTACACAGTGAAGTAGAGGGGCCAATCAAAACAGAGTTTGTAATTGAAAATCTAAACATTTGTGAGATGTAAAACCACAAGTGAACCTGCAGTATCTCAAATCATAATGCTGACAAACAAAAAGAGAAGGAAATGGGTCATAAATATGATAATGATTTTGGTAACGTCGTGACGACAAACAGACTCGTTACCAAGCCACAAACAAAGACTCGTTACCAAACCGAACTCAACGGTCGCCGTATGGTATTCAAAGTGAAAGAGGATCTTTTTCATCGTTTTATCGATTCGTTTGGGACTCGCGGCTGGTTGATTGAAATGAAAGAAAAACCGTCGCCCTTAAATTCTACGGTGGATTTGTGACCGTTGGAACATTTTAACCAGGAATATTTGAATGAATTTGGTGGGCTCGTGAGAATTCAATGTTCAGCCATGGTATTTTACTATAACCGTTGTCCGTTGATTCGCGTCGAATCTCGAAAAAGAACCACCCAGGAAGGAAGCGACCCACAATGGCAATAAGGTTAGACTTTTTGATTGAGAATTGTTTCGTAAAATTATCTTCTCGTGTCTTTTATCGGGATTCAGACCATTCCTGAACTGCGCAGGGAACTGGAGCGAGTTTCAAATTTAAACCAATCGATAAATTGACACCATCACGTGAACGATAACATTGATATTATGCTTTTCGGTCGAACAGAGACTAAGTTACGTCTCTAATCTTGAGGCTGCGTCCCCCAAAACCGTATAAACTCTTAAAAAATTTCATCACATTTGGGACAACTGGAAAATCCAGACATGGACCTACTATTTGGGATGAAAATCACTTTGCTTGCCTATTTTTACGAAGTCACGCTGTTATTACGTCGTTAGCAAGGCATGATGGGTCTTTAAGAAAGTGAGTGAACATGTGCTTGAAATGGTTGCTTTGTGTACTGACTTTGTGTCCCGTGTGATTTACTTTTATGTTCGACAATACCACATTACAGGACAGATGCATGTAGCCAGGCTGCTAAGTCAACGGTTTTTAACAGAAAATAGGAAATCAAACTCCACTGATTTGAGTGTTTCAGGTGACGAAGGTCATTCAGATCCTTTGAGGGTTGCTGCAGAAGCAGGGGCAACACTAAGTACTCCAACGAAAGCAGTGATTTCAAGAGATCGAAAAGTGAAAACAAATCCTGTTGAAAAAAAGTGAAATCCGATCCAAATGTGAGGGCTTGGGATAGATTGAATCAATTCAAAGGAGAGCATCTTACTGTAGTGTCGGGTAAGCTCAGATGTGACGCATGCAAGGAAACTGTGTCTAAAAAAATGCTCTGTTATGAAGCACATTGCATCCCAGAAACATATTAAATCAAAGACAGTTATTGCGAAAAGCAAGAAAAAAGACCAGAGTAGTAGTGGGGCGTAGCGTGAGATTTTGAAGGTGTACGCACATGAAGAATGTTTCGAGCGCGGAAGTCCCTCCAAAGTAGGGGGATCTGGGGGCATGCTCCCCCGGAAAATTTGGAAATTTAGGGTTTCGGAAATATTATTTCCGACTATTTTCGAAGGACATTTCAATAAATAAATGCGAGGGAAAATGCAGTAGTTAGTTGTTTATTTTACCCATCTGCCGAGTTTTCTCTGCAGCAAGCTACAACACAAACAGGGGGTTTACAGTACAAGCAAAGGGCAAGACGTTGCAAACTCTGTTACAATATGTTATAACATATCCTTGAAAAAATAACCGGGAAATGGGGGACTGGTGATACTGAAGACTGACACTGTGTGGCGGCTTCAAAGGGTAGAGTTTTTTTTTTTTTGCTTTCGTCCTCTATTACGTTTCTTGCCGTTAAGGAACGGGTCCACTGAACATGTTAGTGTAACATCATCCAACATTGTTGAATCGAACATGTTGCCACCATGTTGTATGATGTTGGAGGTTGTTGAACGAAGTTTGATTTCCATCAAACATCGTCTTCAACATCATCCAACCTTTCTTTTGTTCTAAGGTGTGAACAACAGTGTTGCATTATTTCGGCCATCACATTCAACAGTGATGCACGCGCGCGTGCGCTGCGGCTATCGGTATCCATGGTGATGGTTTATTCGTTGCATCTGTTTCGGCGTTGCCACGTCAGTTCAAGCTACGGAATGGTGAACAAGGAGTGAAGTCTTGAATGTCTGAGCGACGAAAGCTTAAGCAATCTCTCTTCGAAAAGATAGCCCTTCTTGTGTTCAAAGCTCTCAGGGGCATTGCGCTAATGTATCTGCAGGATCTTTTGTTAGTCAAGACCCCGGGACGCTACTCCCTGGGTCTTCTCAAGGTTCCTCACCCCTGCATGGTGCAAGATCTTTGGAGACCAGACATTTGCTGTTGCAGTTCCCAGATTCTGGAAAAGCCATCCTCTTGCTATCACAGCGAGTGACTCTATTGATAATTTTAAAAGGAACTTGAAAACGCCAACATGGCGAGAGTTTGTTTTCTAACGATTCTGGGTAGATTTTGGTTCCAGACACTTGAGTCCAAAATCCTGGATCCAACATGTTGCATTCGTTTGGTCACCTCTTTCGACACTTTTCAACAGCGTCCAACAATGTTGGATGATGTTGGATGCGTTTGGCCAGACCTGTATGGGTTAATGAAAAGATACTGAAAATACTCACAAACAGAGACACCAGTTTAATTCGAAATTTAAAAAACTTGGCCCGATTTTATAATAACTAAAAAAAATTAATGCCTCTATGGAAGAAGGATTCCCGGATTTGAGCTGTACGCACGGGCGTACGTGCGTATATGGATGGACGCTACGCCCCTGGTATTTACTCATATATGTATTTTGAACAAGTTTATTTAGCGACTCAGAGGGTACAATGCAAAATTGCACAAAAATGCTTAGAATGTTACTTTTGTTGTACAAATTGCATATTCTTGCATCGGACCAAATAAAAGAAGATAGTAACAAAAAAAGAAAGCTTTTGATTTTTTAGCAACTTTCGCTGTAAAAACAAGATTATTCCCTTGTTTTGCACCGCGCATTTCATACCGAGCATAACATCGCGACTTCGGAGATGGCGGCGTTCACGCCAGCCATCTGAAGGGAGGCAACAATGGCCGCATTGCTGTTCAAGAGCTTTTAAGTGCAATCGTGATAACTCTTCTCGGTTAAGAAGGTGTTGTCTTAGAACTCGCCCCAGTCCTTTCGCGGAAAATGATCATTTTGAAGCCCGAAATTGTCCCTTTGCCATCCATTTATCATCGTGTTGCAAAGAAACAAGCAGGGTGACCCCCCATTTTGAATGGTTTTATTTACTCGTAATAGGTATACAGAAAACATATTTGAACGAGAAAAAAAGTTGGATGGTAGAAGTTGTAGTATTCACATATAAATGACGTAAAACTGCATTTGGAGACCGACACTGAGTGCAAGGTGATGACTGTGCCGGTCCAATTTGCGTACATTTCTTTGCAAGATTGAACAATTTGAAATCCCGTTAATTAAAGATTATAGCCCAGACAAACTAGTAGCTTCAAGTTTTCAGTAATATTCAGTAGCTTTTGCTACATAACAACAAATTTTCTGGTTGATCTAGTTGGAAGGCTTCCCGCGTAATTTGGTGAAAAATACTTAGAAAAAAGGGCATTCAGCGCGAAAACAAGCACGGTGACCCCATCTTTTTAGTGCATTTTTTTTAATGTCCTGTATATATGAATATCAATTGTGCCAAGTTTGAAAAAAATCTGGATAGTACTTCATTTTCAAGGGAATTGCCTTAAGGCAGCTGGAAAAGTCTGTAGATAATAATTTGTAATCGAACACAATGTGAGGAAATAAAATTTGGCCTCAAGAGCCGGTAATCACAAATGATGAAACTGTGGCCGCGTTTTCACGAGCGGTTTTTCAGGTCGCTTAGCGAGCTAGAACCGAAAATTCCGTTAAAACAGTTTCTTTTACAACTCGCTTCAAGTTAAGCGAGTCAGCAAATTTCCCACCACAAGCAAAGAACTGTGGGTCACAAATACGTAAAAACACGTGGATACAAGCGCCTGAGCAAGCGTGGCCTTGCTGTCTTTTATCTTCACGAGCCAGCGCACGGGGCTCACATGCCACGTGCCGTTCCTGGATCCATTCCTGGTGTTTGTGTCCCATTATTTAGACCATATCTGGTTTTTGACCGATGCTAATATTCCTC
>NC_090877.1:22225144-22245144 GCF_036669935.1 Montipora foliosa | reverse complement strand
TCAAACATGCACGATCAAACAGCACCAAGCAAGGTGGCCAAACGTTAAAATGTTTGGTCACCAAAGAATGTTCGATGGTGTTTATTCGCCAAACATTTCTCGTTTGAACAGGGCTTAACCCAACATGGACACAGCCGGTAAAAAATATGCACGAGCTAAGCGTGTCGCAGCCTTGCTGTCTTTTATCTTCACGTGCCAGCGCAAGGGGCTCACATGCCACGTGCCGTTCGTGGATCCATTCCTGGTGTTTGTGTCCCACTATTAAGGCCATATCTGGTTTTTGACCTATACTAATGTTCCTCTAAGGCAGTCACTTGTGCTCTAAGTATCTGTATTCGAACGTGAAGCCTTCTTTTTTCAGTTGACCCCATTTTCCGTTGTCAAAGGTTACTGGCGACTTCTCGGTTTTTTTTTTTTCAAAAATAAAACCCAGGCCGGAAACCCACCTCAACATAACCGGCTACGAAAACAGCGGGGCCTGACCGGGGTACTGAAAAGGAGAGGTCTGAGAAAAGAAGGGGTCATAGGATGGAAAAATTCACTATAAAAAATAATACATAACATTGCTATTGACATGTGGTAAAAAATCTGGAATTATTCGTCAGTTGTTTCCCTTCAGGAAAAAATGTCAAAGGAAATTCTACTGGAAAAGGCAGCGAACGATAAACAATTGCATGAGTATTGTTTTGGAGACCGAAAATGACGCCAGCTCTTGCAATTGAAGTTTTAACTGATCTATTTCTGTCTTCGAGTATCTATGAGCTAGTTTAAATTAAAGAAAGTCGCAGAAATTCAATTAAATTCAATTCAATTTTATTATGCACTATTTACATCAATTATAAGATAGTTAATACTATATTAGCACTTACTAGAGAATAGATATAATACATTAAAGCAAAAAAATAATCGAAAAGATAGGTGCATGCAAGAGACTATGAGGGTGAGAGAACACATCCCCATACATGGGCTTCTTCCCATGATAATCTTTTTCAATCTAATTTTAGCTCGTAGTCAAGCTGCGAGGCTATTTTAGGAAAGGCACCTGATTGGTCAGTTCTCAGGAACTGAAATAACGTTTCTCGAACGCTAATTGCGCACACGATGACAAAACACACTGAAAAATTAAAGCCGATCACATCTTCAAATTTCGATTTAGGATTTCACTGGATCATGCGACGGCGAGAAAAGTCTTCGCAAGTTTCTTCACAATGGCATCTGATCCTCTGACCATGGGCCGCGCGGCAATGGGGACGAAACTAAAAATAACTTTTACATCGTGGCGCGAACCTTAAAATAGATTAAAAAAGATTATCATAGGGCATGGGGATGTGTTCTCTCACCTGATAGTCTCTTGGTGCGTGGTAGCCAGAGTAGCCATTGGCTTTCGAGCTGGCTCCCACCATAGTAAAAATAAACGCGAAATTAAAACAAAAATTAACATTAAATAATAAATATATCTAATTGTTTCAATCATTAACATACACACATTGTTTTAAAAGACATATGATTACATCTAGTAATTATTATATGAATACATAAACGTGCTTACATTACAGGAAAATAAGTAATAAGAAATTATTGCACTGATCAAAAATTACAATTCAGTTTTTTAATTATTTTGTGTCAGTAAGAGAAGCTGTTTGTATTGTTTCTAAAGGAATTATAAGGTAATTTGTTTAGGCTGATAGAAACGGACTCCCAGATTTTTGATGCTGAGAACTTACAGTTCAACGCGCCTTACCGTGGCCATCCAACAAACTTTTGCATTTGACAACTACGTGTATTCTAAATTCATCAACCCCTGCAACGGTGTTTAACTTACAACCGTACAAACTTTGCAAGGAGACGAAACTGTCAATCAAATTCGCACACCTTAAGTGGTGGATAATTTCTTAAAAAACTTTGTTAGGTGGCCACGGTAAGGCGCGTCGCACTGTAAATGTTGATTGACCGTATCTACTTGTTGTACTTACCCTGTAGAAGTTTTGACTTGATGCATACCTGGTGTTATGACAATGGATTTCAGATGCTGGTGTAAGAGCATCTGAGAAAATAGCTGGAATACCTTTTTTACCATTTTGAATTTGGTGCGCAAAGAGTGCTATTCTCAACTTGTACATGTAGATGTTATTTAATTCCAAGATTCCAAGTGGAGCATAGTAAATTATAGCATTTTCTGTGCTGTGAGAAAAGAACATGCACGGTACACATTGATTTTGTTTTGTCAAAACCCTTGTGAGTCTTGTTTTGCATGCATTGCCCCAGCTCATGTTATCATAATTTAAGTAGGGGTAGACAAGAGTATAATATAACTGCTTAAGGACATTTAGATCAACATATTTCCGTACCTTATAAAGTATTCCTATATTTTTTGCAAGTTTGTTGTTTACATGCTGAATCTGAGGTTTCCAATTTAGATGTTCATCTATGTAAACTCCTAAATATTTAACAAATGACTTACCTTAAATGTTATTCATATTAATATGAACAGTCTTCGTTGCTGAGGAGATTAGCATATAGTTTGTTTTCTTAAAATTAACAGACAGCTTGTTAGATGCGCAGTACCTCAACACTAGTGCTAGTTCGTTGTTGACAACAGATTCCATCCGTTTAGACAGCTACTCGCGAAAAACATGTCGTCGGCAAATATTCTAAACGAAAATCTAGAGGAAGAATTTGGGAAATCATTAACATAAAGCAGAAATAAAACAGGCTTTAGGGTAGAACCTTGGGATATCTCACATACTATTGTTTCCGTATTTGATCTAAGGCCATCCCCATTTTTTCTTCGTTTAGATGGCTGTCACACAACTACGTGTACTGCTGCGCACACCCCTTTCCTGCCTGCGTCGCCAAAGGCATGAAGCTCGATTTCTTCTATTTGTTCTTGTATACCAGTTAAAGTTCTTCGTACCAGGATTTCTTCTGGTAACTTTTTCTTCCATTGTGCCGACTGGTTTGCTAAAGGGTCCCGGTCAGGGGGCATCCCAGGCAATTTTTTCGTCGCAGTCATCCCTTTCGATAAATTTCCCCTTTACGGTTAAAGGCGCCACAAGACCAAGAGGGTCATCGATCCTGGCTAGGTTGCATACCAACTCTCTTTTGGATACGACTTCTTCTCGAAGTATAACGACACTGATCTAGTCCCCTTGTTTGTGCCATGAAGGTCCCAGTAGACTTGCACTCTTTTTCTTTGACTGACCGAGTTGTTGTTTGGCAAACGTGCTCTCGTCTTCGGCTCCTCTCGTACTCTCTTCTAATTCGGCTACATGCGAGTGCCATTTGTGTAGTGTAAAGTTCGTGTAATCAAAGATTTCAATGGTTCCCTCTTTTAGCTGTCGCGCTTCGCTCACAGTTGGTTTCCCATTGATCAGGTCATCCACGTATAAACTATTGCAAAGTTCAGCAACCAGTTCTGGCATACTCTTCTCCCAAGTTTCAAGATGGCTCTCTACCACTCCCCCAAGGA
Source organism: Montipora foliosa (assembly GCF_036669935.1). NCBI lineage: Eukaryota > Metazoa > Cnidaria > Anthozoa > Scleractinia > Acroporidae > Montipora > Montipora foliosa. The sequence continues at coordinate 22,241,675 of NC_090877.1, read as the reverse complement.
GGAAGGGGAATGGCACCAGGCCAAACAGTGCTCGATTAAACCTCAGCACCTCCACTTCAGAAGATTGACTGGCCCTCCAACGAAATCTTAATGCATCTATTTCTTCCTTTTTGATGCGCACCTGAAGGACGAAAACTGGATGGAAGCGCATGCGTACTAAGACACTCCAAAGGTGGTTTTGAATTGGAGGTCCGGCATATAAACAATCATTCAAACTTGGTACTTCAGCGCCAGAGGTAGACAAGGCGTCATACATGTACAAAATTAACTGTTTTCCTCGGGACCAGTCATTAAGTGTTTACAAGAGCCATAATAGCTTTGATAACGTGCGCAGTTATTATCTTAAAATAGCTAGGGAAACTGCGGAATAATGCGTGTTTATTAAATTCTCAACCTGGGATAATGCAATTCTCGTGCTCTAATTGGTTCACTCAATCTCGGTTATCAGCTCATATACCTTGGTTTGACCTTATATGGTAAATGATTGATTTAAGTGTTGCCAAGCTAAAAGTTTTTTCGCCGGAAAGCGAAATTTCTCTCTGAAGAAAGCAAAAAAAATTTTTTTTCTGGACAGCTGGGTTAAATTCCGACGTTTAGAAGTACGCGAAAAGGTAAGAAATGTTTTTGTGACGAGCCTGCGTCTGTCTGACTACAAGGTGTTACACGACATCGCATCGGTTCCCATCAAGTTTTTTTGATTTCGCTTGGATTTGCTCGCTTTTTTCGCTCTTATTTCGTACTTTCTAAACTTTTGGAGTTTAAAGGAATTTAATAAAACAATTATTCCATTCGCGCTTGTTGGATATGAGACTGGTTATAGCCAACTCGGCGCTACGCGCCTCGTTGGCTATTTACCATCTCATATCCAACGTGCACTCATGGAATAATTGTTAATTAACTGTCATAAGCACGGCAGAGTTAGCGACACACCATCAATCTACGGATTTGGTTATTTGTTTTATTGGTACAATTGATATTTTCGGTTACGGAGTGCCTTCAAATGAAAGATCACTTTGAAGTTAAATTGCTAAAGCAGCCAAATAAAGGTTAAACAGCCAACAAATTAGGACAGCGGGGAATGGAGATTTCTAAACAGATGTTTGGGTGTGCGTTATTTGGTGGAATCGGAGATATGGTCATCACTGCGCTGCTTTTCAAGATTTTGCCGGGTGAGGCTAAATCGCTTGGGTGGTGGGTCGTTAGGGGTCGGTTGTGGTTAGGGTTAAATGTGAACCACTGACAGAATGTTAATGTAACATCTTGGAACAATCCCTTCAGAGTCACTCGGTGTACACGCTAGAAAGAGATCGCGGACAAAACCGCTGTAGCGAGAGGGCCTTTGAAACAACATAAAAGTATGATACATGACTTGTATACATGGAGGATCTCGGACCCACGACCCTTGACCCACGACACGCCGATTAAACACTCTCGATTTTGCTACACAATGAAAGAGGAGATGAGCGAAATGACGGAAAGAACAGGAATGAAGCTACTAGAAGACCACAAGACTGTGCTAGATTTCGGCAGTGCACTAAATTACCACAAGAACACAATGAGAGGCGAGTACATTTCTGCAACGTCTACAATTAAAGCAGCTAGAAAAATCTATGAAGAATAATTTGTAATCGAACATAACGTGGGGAATTAGAATTTAGTCTCAAGAGACTGAGTACTCAGAAATAATGAAACTGTATGGTGGATCACACATCGTATTCTTTAGGCTGCTACTTAAAGCTCGTGGCTCACATCAATTATGCTGCTGTAATGTAAACAAGAGAGTCTACTCGTAGGGTAAAAGTTATTCAGCCACGTTGTGGTACTGTACTTAAGCGTGCTTCAGGTATTCTTTACTTGATGTCGGATTGCCGTACTACAGCAATCAGGCGTACTTTTCTTCAGTCAGGGAACTAAAAGGTACCTGTCAAAAGAAAAGTACGCCTGATCGCAGGTTAGAGAGGTTTTCAATTGAGTGTCGAAAGTAATTAGCGAATTACTTTGGTTTTGCATTACTTCACTCAGTGATTGGTTCAAAGTTCTCGCGCCACTTTTTCAACCAATCAGAAGTGAAACCAAAACCAATCATGGCTCGCGCGTGCACATTTTCCCGCGCTTTCGGTCGGCTACGTGTAATTACTTCGAGTTTCGATTGGTTTAGAGAATTGTCTCCGTGCATTTTGATTGGCCAAAGTAATTACTTTGGTTTTGGTTTTACGACACTCATTTGAAAACCGCTCTACGTACTACATAAACCAGTTGACCAGTAGAATGAATCTCACAGAGAGGCAATAGAGGGATTAAGCATCGCGTTTTTGCGAAATGACAAACGGAAAACGACAGGCTTCTAAATGTCATATCAGTGTCAAAATTCTCTCATTTTAACTGTCTTGCTTCTTTGAGAATTTTCCTGACATTTAACAGGCAAATGAGCTAAATCAAACTGACAATTTTTCTTCCATTTCTAGCAAAACTTTTGCCGCAAACGCGAAAATAAATCTCTTTAAATGTCTGGTCACTCGGTAACATGCCATCAAGTGCAAAAAGAGACTGTCTTGCTTCTTTGAGAATTCTCCTGATATTTAACAGGCAAATGACCCCGGGACGCTACTCCCTGGGTCTTCTCAAGGTTCCTCACCCCTGCATGGTGCAAGATCTTTGGAGACCAGAACTGCTGTTGCAGTTCCCAGATTCTGGAAAAGCCATCCTCTTGCTATCACAGCGAGTGACTCTATTGATAATTTTAAAAGGAACTTGAAAACGCCAACATGGCGAGAGTTCGTTTTCTAACGATTCTGGGTAGATTATTAGATTATTATAATAACTAAAAAAAATTAATGCCTCTATGGAAGAAGGATTCCCGGATTTGAGCTGTACGCACGGGCGTACGTGCGTATATGGATGAACGCTACGCCCCTGGTATTTACTCATACGTATTTTGAACAAGTTTATTTAGCGACTTAGAGGGTACAATGCCAAATTGCACAAAAATGCTTAGAATGTTACTTTTGTTGTACAGATTGCATATTCTTGCATCAGACCAAATAAAAGAAGATAGTAACAAAAAAAGAAAGCTTTTGATTTTTTAGCAACTTTCGTTGTAAAAACAAGATGGTTCCCTTGTTTTGCACCGCGGACTTCATACTGCGCATAACATTGCCACTTCGGCCATCTGAAGAGAGGCAATAATGGCCGCTTTTGCTGTTCAAGAGCTTTTAAGTGCAATCGTGATAACTCTTCTCGGTTAAGAAGGTGTTGCCTTAGAACTCGCCCCCCCCCCCAGTCCTTTCGCGGAAAATGGTCATTTTGAAGCCGAAATTGCCCCTTTGCCATCCATTTATCATCGTGTTGCAAAGAAACAAGCAGGGTGACCCCCCATTTTTAATGGTTTTATTTACTAGTAATAGGTATACGGAAAACATATTTGAACGAGAAAAAAAGTTGGATGGTAGAAGTTGTAGTATTTACATATAAATGACGTGAAACTGCATTTGGAAACCGACACTGAGTGCAAGGTGATGACTGTGCCGGTCCAATTTGCGTACATTTCTTTGCAAGATTGAACAATTTGAAATCACTTTACTTAAAGATTACAGCCCAGACAAACAAGTAGCTTCAAGTTTTCAGTAATATTCAGTAGCTTTTGCTACATAACAACAACTTGTCCGGTTGATCTAGTTGGAAGGCTTCCCGCTTAATTCGCGAGGTGAAAAATACTTAGAAAAAAGGACATTCAGCGCGAAAACAAGCACGGTGACCCTATCTTTTTATTGCATTTTTTTAAATGTCCTGTGTATGAATATCAATTGTGTCAAGTTTGAAAAAAATCTGGATAGTACGTCATTTTCAAGGGAATTGCCGTAAGGCAGCTGGAAAAGTCTGTAGATAATAATTTGTAATCGAACACAACGTGAGGAAATAAAATTTGGCCTCAAGAGCCGGTAATCACAAATGATGAAACTGTGGCCGCGTTTTCACGAACGGTTTTTCAGGTCGCTCAGCGAGCTAGAACCGAAAATTCCGTTCAAACAGTTCCTTTCACAACTCGATTCAAGTTAAGCGAGTCAGCAAATTTCAATAGATATTGAATTCTCATTAAGGACGCTGCCTACTAATTAAAGATATTTTTTCCCCGGTGTGTGATTATGCAGGACATGTAGATCTTAACAAGTGGTATTGAAATCCAAAAAGAAAATTGGGGGTAACCACGCATTTTTCAAACATAACTGATGAATAATATTTGTAAAAAGCTTTAAAATACAAAGCAATGTATGGCGTTCTTTCTCAAATTGAAGCTTAATTATCTCTCAAAAATGTATGGTTACCCCCAGTTTTCTTTTTGGATACCAAGGACACTTACTAAGATCTACTTTCTCCAAGGTTTTATTTGCCATGATTACATATAATGTATCCGATTTAACAAACAAACGAAAAGTTTTTTTGTTATTCTTGTAACCATTCTCCGGATATTGATCGGATATTGATAGTTTCACCCAGTTCTTTTCAGTTTAATAGTCCAGTACTTTTCAGTTTGATAGTTTTTGTTATTCTTGTTACCATTCTCCGGATATTGATCGGATATTGATAGTTTTACCCAGTTCTTTTCAGTTTAATAGTCCAGTACTTTTCACTTTGATAGTTATCGTTATTCTTGTTACCATTCTCCGGATAATGGCCAGATATTGATAGTTTCACCCAGTTCTTTTCAGTTTAATAGTCCAGTACTTTTCAGTTTGATAGTTATTGTTATTCTTGTTACCATTCTCTCTCAAGCTATAACTGGAGAGGAACCAAGAAATAAGGGAACGATCTTTCCTTCTTTCTTTCTTTCTTTCTGTCAGTCTGCCCGTAGGGTAAAAGTTGTTTATATTGGTCGTACACTCTCTTCGACCCCTGAATTCTTTGTTTCGGTTTTTTAACATGCCAAGGAGTTTTGAACAAGGGTTGTGACACGGGCCTCCGATTAATTCACAATTATTCGCCGAGGGCGAAGTGATTATCGGTGAATATTCACCGATAATCACTGAGCCTGAAGAGAATAATTGTTTTAGTATAAATACACAGGTGATTATTTCAAAAAAGAGAAAAAAAAAACATTTTAACGCGAAAATCATCTTCACTTACAGTGGCAAAACGACTACTGGCAGCCATTTTGTCCGTCGAGGTGATTATCGGCTGATAATCTGAGATAGCGAGCCAATGAGAGCGCGTGATTTTGTATAATCACCTGTGTATTTATACTAATAGTCCTTATCCCAAAGGCAATTTTGCACACATACTCGACCTCTTAAAAAGCTGGCCTTTTAGCAAGTTGTCTTTTGACAGAAATGATTTATTGAATTGAAAGCGTCTTCAGTTAATTTTCATTTGTCGCGGCATTAGTAAACGGACTTCTCTTTGTGTAATAACATGTAATCGCAATGCGTCCACGTGCAATTAAGGAGGATTAATTGCCTTGGGGCCCATGCCGTTAAGTTAAGTATACGCCTCCTGTGGTTTGCGAACAATGACTTCAGCAAAGGAAACCGTAAGGCTACGAAAACGGAGCAGTCTAGACACTTTGCGTTCTTAAAGCATGTTTCCCGTGATGTTACCCATTGTTATTAATGCTAATTGGTTTTTGAGAGATTGATTGTGTTACTGTGACATGCCAGTGTTTCACGGCATTGTTACGGAGTGTCTTCGATCAATCCGAAGACCTAAAAGCCAGATCACTTTGTAGTTAACTTGCTGAAGCGGCCAAAGAAAGATTGGACAGCAACCAAATCAGCCAAATCAGGACAGCAAGAAATGAAGATTTCTAAACAGATGTTTTGGTGTGCATTATTTGGTGGAATAGGAGGTATGGTCATCACTGCGTTGCTTTTCAAGATTTTGCCAGCCGATGGACGAGCCGATGATGAGCGAGATGACGGAGAGAACAGGAATGAAGCTACCAGAAGACCACAAAACTGTGCCAGGTTTCGGCAGTGCACTAAATTACCACAAGAACACGATGACAGGTCAGTACATTTTTTTAACGTTTGTAAGTTGGCAGATTTCTTTTTTGATGTTAAAATTGTTTGATTTTCACTAAACATAGACACAAAAGAGAACCATTTATGTGATCAAAATGAAGTAGCTCAGCAAAATAGAATTGTTAGTTTTATTGATAGACAAGGATACTCCTTTCAAAGTGTCTTTCAATACTACGGTTTCCCTCCTCTCCTTGGTCATCATTGGTACTCTAACAATGAGGCAATTACTTTGTGATATAGGACGTTTATTATTCTGTATTTTATGGATGATTTTCGGCTCCAGAGTCTAAATGTTGACAACGTTTTAATTCTTGAGTCCCTGCAATTAGTAAAACAAGGCATTCTGTTTTGGTTCGCTCACGAGCGCCAATGCATACTGATGATAATTATACATGCATCAGTACCGTTTATCATCATTCCCGCCCACAAAAGGCGCCCGACTTTATTCCCTCAGAATAAATTAACTGAGGTACAGGTAAAGTGAAATATCAAAAACAAACTGAGACTATGACAATGTACAGGTGATATAAGTTAATAAAAAGTAATAAAATAATTAAAACAACAATCAGTTAAGTTGGCTAAAGGTGTGCATTCAAGACTTAAAATTTAAACATCAAATCTTTCTTCAGGCAACCATGACATTTAAAGTCCTTTCGATTTCTTGTTGGTTTCAATTTGTGCCCACTGTCTAATGAGTTCCGTTTGAAGTCCTTTACAGAGTTGGTTTCAACTTCTGCACACTGTCTAATTTTTATGTAAAAAAGCCAAAATCCCACAGGAGTTAAGTGCTATAACATAAAGGCAAATTTCTGGCACGATTTAGGAAATCAAGAGTGTCCGCGAAGGAGCATTACGATTTTTTTCCGAGAATCCTCAAGTCCACGTCGAATATAATATCTTTTAGCAATATGAAGATAACTCTTTAATTAAAACCCTATAAAATAGAATGAGACTCAATTTTTGGGTAGGTTAGACAGTCGTCAATTCAGTTTATCCGAAGAATTAATTACTTGTTTTTCCTTTTTTCTTTTTTACGCAGGGATGAGGGTCACATTTCACGCATCAGTTGAAACTGAAAGCCCTTGGACAGTGTACTATTATTAGCCCGTAGTAACTATGTATTAGCTTATCTGTCATGCTTCGCTAATGCAGAGAAGGAAATTATCCTTGTTAAATTTTTTTAAGCCAGCTAGAAAAGTCTATGAATAATAATTTGTAATCGAACGCAACGTGAGGAATTAAAATTTGGTCTCAAAAGAGTACTCACAAATAATGAAACTGTATTGACCGAACGCAAAAATGGCCGCCAACAAATTATTATTTTGTCTTTGTGTTAATTAGTCTCACTAGCCGCGTTTAACGGCCCAAATTCGTTCAATTTTACGCGTTAACGAGGCTAATGAGGCTAATTAGCACAAAGATAAAAGAATAATTTGTTGGCGGTCATTTTTGCATTCGGTCAATGGTGGATCATACACCTGTTATTCTTGAGGCTTTGCTGCTCGGGTACTGCCGTCATGTGAACAAGAGTCTGCTCGTTGGGTAAAAGTTGTTTATGGTTGTCGTACACTCTCTTCGACCCCTGAATTCTTTGCGATGATTGTCTCGGTTCTATAACGTGCCAAGGAGTTTTGAACAAGGGTTGTGACACGGTCCTCCGATTAATAGTCCTTATCCCAAAGGCAATCCTGCGCAGGTATTCGACCCTATAAAGCCTAGCCTTTTACCATGTTGTCAAAAAGAAAAAGAACGAAGTTAAAGCAAGAAATCATGCACACTAGCAGAAGCGTTTTCTTTATCAATCTTGAAATAAATGATGGGAGCCGATATTAATTAGAGAGAATCAGTGGGCATGTTTAGGAGGGTTGTCCAATACACACGAACTGAGTCGGGTCGACTTTTTGGTGAAGACGACCCGTCAAGCGGAAGTCTGGTCGTGGTGTTTGCGGAAGTAAAGTAACAGGAAGCTGCTATTTGAAAGAAGGTGCGAGGAACTTTCTGAAAATGGTGACGGTTCGTGACGACCCGTCGAGTCCATGTCGAGCCGTCATGTGAAAAAGTCGACCCGACTTTTGGAAATGTCAGGTGGTGGGGGACTTAGAAAAAAATCGTGTATTTGTGAAGATACTGGAGGCGGTCAGGCCGGCTGAAAATGTTGACGGGTCGTGACGACCCGTCTAGTTCGTGACGAGCCGTCATGTGAAAAAGTCGACCCGACTGTTGGAAATGTCAGGTGGTGAGAGACTTAGAAAAAATCGTGTATTTGTGAAGATACTGGAGTCTTTGAGGCCGGCTGAAAATGTTGACGGGTCGTGACGACCCGTCTAGTTCGTGACGAGCCGTCATTTGAAAAAGTCGACCCGACTTTTGGAAATGTCAGGTGGTGAGAGACTTAGAAAAAAACGTGTATTTGTGAAGACACTGGAGGCGGTGAGGCCGGCTGAAAATGTTGACGGGTCGTGACGAGCCGTCTAGTTCGTGACGAGCCGTCATTTGAAAAAGTCGACCCGACTGTTGGAAATGTCAGGTGGTGAGAGACTTAGAAAAAAACGTGTATTTGTGAAGACACTGGAAGCGGTGAGGCCGGCTGAAAATGTTGACGGGTCGTGACGAGCCGTCTAGTTCGTGACGAGCCGTCATTTGAAAAAGTCGACCCGACTGTTGGAAATGTCAGGTGGTGAGAGATTGAGAAAAAAACGTGTATTTGTGAAGACACTGGAGGCGGTGAGGCCGGCTGAAAATGTTGACGGGTCGTGACGACCCGTTTACTTCGCGACGAGCTGTTATTTGAGGGGGTGATGTCAATCCACAGAGAGACGGTTGTTTCGTTACTGTCGTTATTCATATTTGTTACTCGTTTGCGATCGTCGCGTAATATTGAAGCGCTAGCCTCTGAGGTGAAACACAAATTAAACATTTTAAAGACACAGGATAGTAAAAAGTACGGCGGCTGTGAGCTTACAATTGTCACAGGGAAACGAATTTGGCAAAACTATGTTGTAGGTTTGTTATTGTGTTTCTGTGTGTTTGGTCCCGTAAGAGTGATGTTGTAAGGTATCGGTATACCCCAAAATTGATAATTTTGCTATTTTAATTTTTGATATTTCCAGGTACACCTCATAGAGTTTTTTTAATAACAAAAAGTTTGCGAAAAAAGGTTTCTTCTAGACAAAGTTAGAAAGGAAAAACGACTCTATCAATAAATTCTCTAATTAGAAGCAGTCCACAGATAACTATTTCTCAACACTCAAATGCAAATTACATCGAATGAGGCGCACGTTTACAGCGAGTTTTCATCCTTTTTCGCTGAAATTTGGCAAGAATGTTGCCCGATAATGTGGCAAAAAACCCGTGTCGGGCAGTTTTTATTTGTTGCCTCCTTCGAAAGTAATGAGTATTTAAGAAAGGCTACTGCGTGTCTTATAAAAACTGAAAGTTAAACAGCGAAAAAAAAAACCCAGACAATTAATCAAAATTCCCTGACACGGTTTCTTAGATCAAGGTGTGAAGAAAACGTAGTTTCCGGTTAAATTCTGACCGGAAACTAACTCAATTTGTGAAACTATATACTTTTGGAAAATGAGGGCTATTTTAGGAAAGGTTTTTATTTCTTGCCTTAAATCAACTAATAACCGGAATCTACAATTCCTAAGCTTCCAGAAAATATATACTTTATTGGGGGTTTTTATGAAACGTGTGACCGTGAAGCATGCAGCGACAACGCGAGGTTGCCGTTTGGGGTATTTAACAGTTATTCGCCGAAGGCGAAGTGATTATCGGTGACTATTCACCGAGACGAAGTCGAGGTGAATATTCACCAATAATCACTGAGCCTGAGTGATTATTGAGTACACAGGTGATTATTTCAGAAAGAGAAAAAAAAAAACATTTCAACGCGAAATCATCTTCACTTACAGTGGCAAAACGACTACTGGCAGCCATTTTGTCCGTCGAGGTGATTATCGGCTGATAATCCGAGATAGCGAGCCAATGAGAGCGCGCGATTTTGTATAATCAACTGATTTAAAGGACGTAAAACTCATGAAGTGAATTGTTATGCTGCGTTCTTCCAACAGATCAGCATTCCGTTTTTCATGAAGAAATTAAATCTGTTAACGACCTCGACGCGTTTAGGTGATTAATAGTGGGCAATAGTTTTGAAGTTCTTTATTTGCTTTTGTCTGTTTTTCAGCAATAGTGCTGGTTTACGGTTTATTTGTGGATTTTCTGCAACGTGAATGCATAATTTCTTGACGCCGGACTATGGGGTGGAAAATGCGGGCCGTTGTTTGTACATTTTTTGAGCGTATGTGTTTTAATGAGTGCTGATGTGGAAGGGGTTTTTTCAACGAAACTCTTAGAATTCGTACATGATAGAGTAAGGTAGTAGAGTTGTAAGTCTGACTTTCCAAATTAAAGATAGAACCGCAAGTCATTAGGATACGGTGTTGGTGCTGGTGACTTTGTTAAGCTGAAAGCAGCTAAAAATGCTGCTATAATCGTCACTTTGTTCTTATGTTCTTAGATAGAAAGTAATGATTTTGCAAATATCATTGCTTCTGTGTGAATTAAGGATGTAGTTTTTGGGAAAGAATTTGCCCAGCATTTTTGTTTCCGTGTTAGCAGCCACCGTTTCTCGTTGCAGTATCATAGGAGTTGTCGTTCTTTAATAAACAGTAACTGTTTTCAAGTTAAGCTATGATCCTCACAGTTATGAACGCAATTTTTGCAATTGCGTAAAGAAGCCTGAAAATTTCAGGACTTTAACGGGGTTTGAACCCGTGACCTCGCGATACCGGTGCCATGCTCTAACCCACTGACCTACGAAGCCACTGACGTTGGGAGATGGTCATTTGTGGGTTCCATTATGTTCCGGTGAGGAATGAATCAATGATGAAATGATATATGAAATCAGGGGCACCCAACGAGAATATAGCTCAAAACCACTTAAACATAGCATTGTTAAACGTACTTTAGTATATTTAAACGGTAGATATGGGCATATTTTTGCAATTGCGTAAAGAAGCCTGAAAAATTACGTTCATAACTGCGAGGATCATAGCTCAGGATAGCTTCACTTGATTTCATATCCGCAGTTGATATATGATCCATTTCATATATCATTTCATCAGTAACTGTTTTGATGGTAACACTTTGCGTTGGGAATTGAAGAATTCGAAACAGTCATGGGGTTTGCGTGTAAATGTGTTTATTTAAAAAGTTATTACACAATGGGAAGAAGAAGCATAAAAATCCTATTTGCCAGCAAATATTTCCTTTATGCCGTCTTTTCCCCTATAATGTTTTAGCACAAAACCCAATAATGCTGCCTTGCCTGAGCTTAGTACTGCGCAAAAATGGAACCAATCAACAATTGGAGTAAATGGCTACGGGAAAAGTCCCATAGCCCCATTTGTTAAAAAGAATACTGTTCGATAAAATCCTAGATAAAAAGTTTGGCCCAGTAAAGGTGAGGGCACTGAAAACGCTAAAGCATGTGTCACCATTTTTGGGATGCTTTTAGGAAGCTTGCGGAGATTTTCGCTACACTTGGATGTTTTGAGGAAGCGTACGGCGATTTCGCTACGTTTAAGAACGAAGTATTCAACAATTCGGAGCGATATTACAGTTAATCATTATCCCTGTTTCTGAACAGCATGTTGTCTGGGTATTAATTTCGCTACGAACGAACGAACCATTCACCATTTTTTGATGCTTTTAGGAAGCTTGCTGCGATTTTTGCTACGCTTGGATGTTTGGAGAAAGTGTACGGCGATTTCGCGACGCTTTAAGAACGAAGCATTCAACATTTCGAAGCGCTGTTACAGTCAATCATTATTGCTGTTTCTGAACAACATGGTATAAGGATATTAAGGACACATTCGCAACATTTGTGAATGCTATTCTGGTCGATTTTTATAGTTTTCTATGCGTATATCGATATTTTAGTCACAATATGTTTTGAGGAAGTGTACGGCGATTTCGCGACGCTTTAAGAACGAAGCATTCAACATTTCGGAGCGCTATTACAGTCAATCATTATTGCTGTTTCTGAACAACATGGTATAAGGATATTAAGGACACATTCGCAACATTTGTGAATGCTATTCTGGTCGATTTTTATAGTTTTCTATGCGTATATCCATATTATTTTAGTCGCTACTCTTTGAGAACAAAGCATACAACATTTTTGAGCAGCACAGCCTCCTTTGTTCATCGAAGTTTTTCGTTCTCTCACCACCTGACACTTCCATGGCTACGCTTTAAGAACGAGGCATTCAACATTTCGGAGCGCTATTACAGACAGTCATTATTTCTGTTTCTGAACAGCATGTTGTCAGGGTATTAAGGACACATTCGAAACATTTGTGCTTGCTGTTGTCGTCGATGTTTATAATTTTCTGTGCGTATATCGATACTTTAGTAACTATATGTTTTGAGGAAGTGTACGGCCATTTCGCGACGGTTTAAGAACGAAGCATTCAACATTTCGGAGCGCTATTACAGTCAGTCATTATTGCTGTTTCTGAACAGCATGTTGTCAGGGTATCAAGGACACATATTCCCAACATTTTGTGAATGCTGTTCTGGTCGATGTTTATAACTTTCTACGCGTATATCGATATTTTAGTCGCTACTCTTTGAGAACGAAGCATACAACATTTTTGAGCAGCACAGCCTCCTTTGTTCATCGAAGTTTTTCTTTCTCTCACCACCTGACACTTCCAAAAGTCGGGTCGACTTTTCAACTGACGGGTCGTCACGACCTGATCGGATCGTCACGATCCGTCGAGATATTTGAAGCTACCTCAGGCAGTTCGACTTCCGGCAGTAAATCTTACTTCCTTTTTAAACTTCACGACCCGACATCCGGTGAGTCGGGCCGTCAACAGCAATTGACGACCCGACTCAGTTCATGTATATTGGACATGTGTGATGTTTAGTACTAGAAAAAGCGACTTTAACGGTGGTCGACCACAAATCATGCTATATCAGGGTGCAAGTTACGGCGGCGGCCTACAAATCAAGACATGCCTATGCTTCAATTTTTTAATGAAAGGAATTTTAAGAGATACAAGCAATTGCAAAAAGGTTGAGTCACTGAATCAAAAATTCACCTCTCCTTCCTAAAATCCTTCTTCCAGTTCATAACAAAAGTCCGAACGCCCCTCCCTCCCCTCTCCCCTTTTTCAATGTTGATACCTTAGTTTGAGTGCCAAGTGGAAACGGAAACAACTTTGCTTGGCGGGAAGGGGGGTTGGGGATGCACTGAATTGAATGACACGCATTGCACGGTTATCAACAGTGAGTGTCTCAACCGCTCTTTTTGCAATTGCTTGTAGCATTCATATTTACAATTATAAACAAGCCAGTGTCCATAAAACAGACTGGGTCGTACGAAGTATTTGATCCGCCGATCCTTTCAAGCTAAAGGCCTGTCCAAACGGGAAATGTTTTGGCGACCAAACAACATCAAACATTGTTCGGTGACCAAACATGCTGATGTTGAAGTGAGTGGCCAAATGGTTACAACATGTTTGATCTAATGGCCTGGAGAAACGGGAAATGTTTGGCATTTAAACAACATCAAACATTGTTTGGTGATCCGGCAAATATGCCGATCAAACACCACAAGCAAAGAACTATGGGTCACAAATACGTAAAGGCACGTGGATACAAGCGCCTGAGCAAGCGTGGAACGCATCCAGCCACCAAACATGTTTGATACGGCTGGCCAAACGAAGAAAACTTCGCTCATCGAACACGAGAACAAAAGAAACGTTTTAAGTTGTTTGATCGAATGTTTGATGGCCTTCATATTTTATCAAACACGATCAAACACCAAGCGAGGTGGCCAAACGGTAAAATGTTTGGTCACCAAACAATGTTTGATGGTTTTTAGTCGCCAAACATTTCCCGTTTGAACAGGGCTTAACCCAACATGGACACAGCCGGTACAGAATTATGCACGAGCTAAGCGTGTCGCAGCCTTGCTATCTTTCATCTTCACGTGCCAGCGCACGGGGCTTAATCTCGTATCCAGATCTCCCACGGTCATACGGAAGGGAGATCTGGTAAAGTTCGATTTCGAGCATGCTCAGTGCCAGCGGGCCCGAAATACGGGCTTTTCTATCACTGCGCATGTTCGTACTCTCTGTTGTGATTTTGGGTGATTTTGCGGAATAAACATAGATTTCGAGAGTATTCTTGAAGAGATTCTTTTGGGTAGAGGACAAGGAAACCTTAAACTTAAGCCGAAACAGAAAGAAGGGCTACAGGCGATTGTCTTTGAACGGTCGAGATTGTTTGATTGTCGGAGCAACTGCAGAATCAATGAAGCGATCGCTTAGGCTTAGTCAATAAACGAGTGCTATTTTCTTCACACAATCTCGTGAAAAGTGTAGGTAACCAAACCGTAAATAGAAAGCGAAAATGTTAAAGAGTGCTTAGACCTAATCACTGCAACAAGTGCTATTTTCTTGACACGATCTCGTGAAAATGTAGTTAATATAACCGTAAAATTCACAATTGATCACTACTTAATTCGCGAGTCACGCTTTAAGAACGAGAAATACTGTTTTGAATAAATTACATACTTCAACTTGAATTTATTAGTTTCTGCGTACCTCGTAGCAAGCTATGCAGAACTTTATTCGAGTGGATGAGTACGTGGGGCTTTCGTCGGTACCATTTACACAAACGTCGCAAATTTTTTAAATGATTTTCCTCAACTGTAAAGCTTTTCCGGCGTCGGAAAAAGAAAAACTTTCCTCCACACAACTGGCATTTATTCAAAACAGCACATGAGCTTGCGAAAACCAAACCTTCACTAAGTGCCCCGCAAAATAACCCAATCGGAGCGTAGATTGCATTGCCGCAACCTTTTTTTAGTAGCCAATGAAAAATGTTGTACTGTCGAACTTTACCAGATCTCACATTTCCAGTGACAGAGTGAGATCTGGGTACGAGAATAGACGGAGCTCACATGCCACGTGCCGTTCCTGGTGTTTGTGTCCCACTATTCAGGCCATGCCTGGTTTTTGACCGATGCTAATGTTCCTCTAAGGCAGTTCCTTGTCTTTTAAGTATCTGTATTCGAACGTGAAGCCTTCTTTTTTCCGTTGACCCCATTTTTCGTAGTCAAAATTGATGTAGGTTCCCTAAAAGGATCGAGCGTTACAGGCGACTTGTCCGTTTTTTTCAAAAATAACACCCAGGCCGGAAACACACCTCAACAAAACCGGCTGCGAGAATCCCAAGTTTTTGATATGTGGTAACAAATCTGGAATTATTCGTCAGTTGCTCCCCTTCAGGAAAAAATGTCAAAGGAAATTCTACTGGAAAAGTCATCGAACGATTAACAATTATAACTGCTCGAGAGACAATGATCCAATCGCCGTGGAAGAACTAAGGAAACCTGTGAAAGCTGCTAACATTGGTAAAGCGCCTGGTATGGATGGCATAACAGCTGAAGTCATAAAACATGGCGGCGATGATCTAATACAACAACAGCTTTCCGTAAAGTGCACTAGATAAAACTGCTTGCGTAGATCCAAGACTGGACTAACTGCACACCGTGCAATGCGCAACACCGGTCCTGATTACTCTCGGCTCAGTCAATATAGAAATCGATTAACTGTCGGAGAGATAGAGCATGGCATCAGCGTCGCCGAGTTCATGGGCTCGGATCGCGTTGTGGCCACCTGAATTTTTCAGGTGTCAATATGAGACAATTGCTTCGATTGTCCAGATAAATGCGAGGATCATTTCTCTCTTTCGGAAGCTATTGTCTTGGAAAGCATTCCCAGAAGCTGATGAGACTAGTGTAACCGCACTTGCAGATCTGGGTAAAAACGCGCAACCCACAGCAAAGACCGCTGCCGGAATTGAGAAATTAGTCGGACTTCTGTACCAGCTTAAGACACTTATTTCCAACGTTAAAGGCCAACGGCAATCCTCCATCTGATTATGGAGCAATGTTCCACTAATAGATGTCAATATCGCAAAGCGGGACTTAAATGTACCGATATCCGCAGCTGCAACGATGCTGAACACGATGGAAACTATGCCAATGATGTTGCTGATGGCGATGGTCATGAGTTATCTGATGTCGATAATATTGATGATGATCATGACGACGATGATGATGAAGAGGAGGAGGAGGAAGACGAGGGAAATGAATAGGATACCCTTTATCCTTGCCAGGGAGTTGTGAAAAAATTGCATTTGGCTATATTGACTTAGTTGTAAAAAGTAAGCAGTGCAAAATATGCCACATGGCATTTCACGAAAAAAGGCTCCTTTGAATGTTATAATGGACACGAGATCAGATTTATCACTGTTATGTTACAGGGTTGTCTAAGTTACACTCCAATAGATAGTATAAGTAATATTGGGACACTAAGTCGACGCAAACAATAATTACAAGTCATTATGTGATCCAGCCTCACTTTCACGTTAGCGTGGTCACGTGATCCGTTCTATTACTGTTACGATGGTTACAAAGCATTTAAAGG
>NC_090877.1:22205144-22217644 GCF_036669935.1 Montipora foliosa | reverse complement strand
AAAGGAAAGGAACTTTATTTAAGTGTCTAGTAGATTTAGCGCTGGAGCACTAATTGGGGACACTGTAAATGTATTTATCATGGGTTACGTAACCTTTTCTTTGGGGTGTTACATGGTATGCTGTTTTTTGTCGCTTCATTAGCGCCAGGCTATATATATTCGAGTTGTCCTCATTTATATTCATTCGCGTCTTACGACCGTCCCTACGCCCTCAAAATTATGTCCGATGTTGAAGACGTTATTCCAGCGAACACAGATTTTTCTAGCAGCAGCCTTTTGCCGTCTTCGCTTCCTAAACAACCTTCGTCTCAATCTCTCGAAGCTTCAGTACCATTCCAGTCTTCAGAATCCAGTGATATAGCGTCCGCGTTCTCTCTATTTAAGGATTATTTCGACAAAAAGTTGGGCGCCTTGAAGCGCGATATTCAAGACGAATCGTGCAGCAATACCGATTCTGTGGCCAAAAAGCTTAAAGAAGAATCCAAGATCACGTTTAGATTCGAAGGTAATAAGAAACAGTTTCAATTCAACTCCGACCTCGCAGAAAAGGTGAAGTCGGCGTCAGTTGCTCTCGGGAAGAGAAAATTAGACCTTGTTAAAACTCAATTGGAAGAACTAGACTCTGACATCAAAAAGCGCAACAAACTTATCAGACTGGCAGACAAGTCCGCCGCCGGTTGGGATTTGGTGAACGAGTATTTATCAGACGAGCTGGCTAGCGGGTCCGAGGACGAGAAGCGTATCCGCCGTGCCGAGCAGAGGGCCCTTCGTAAACGCAACCAACGACAACAGAAAGCGAAGCCATCAAAACAAGGTTATTCACAACCCCAATCTTCTACCACAACCACCGCCTTTGCTGACCAACATTCATCATCCTCCAGACCTTTTTCTCGTACTTTTGGCGCTTTCAGAAAACCAAGACCAAGCGATATTTGTTTCGCCTGCGGCCAGCAAGGCCATTGGAGATCTCAGTGTCAAGTTAATCCTCAAACCAGATCTTCGAGCTCGGGGCAGTCCTTTCCTAGTTCTTCTGGTTTTTCGGGCATTGGAGGTAAATAGGACCACAGGATTAAAAGCTTGTTCTCCAAGAAGTTCTCAAAGATGCCTTGCAGCCTAATTTTCAACAGGTTGAAGACGGGCGACTCCGGGCACTGGTTCAAGATCTACCCGCAGTTCTTCTTAAATCCAAAGCCGTTAGTACCGCGAGGAAGTATGAAAAGGGGTTCAATACGTGGAGGAAATGGGCCTCTCAGTTTAATGAAATTGTTATATTTCCCGCTTCTAGTGTGCACGTTTCATTGTTCTTTCTTAGCTTGATTCAAGAATCTTCTTCTTGCAGTACTATTGACGAAGTCCATTATGGGCTCAAGTGGGTGCACGATTTGGCAGGTCTACCCGACCCCTGTAATTCCTCGTTAGTGTTACCTTTAATAGAATCTGCTAAGAGGCTTCTCAGTGTCCCTGTTAAAAAGAAAGAGCCGGTGACCCCCGAGGCTATTCAGCTTTTAGTTTCTAAGTATGGATCGTCTTCAGCTAGTTTGTCTGACTTACGTGTGCTTACTTTGTGCCTTTTGGGTTATGCAGGGTTTTTTCGCTTTAACGAGTTGGTTCAGTTACGCAGGTGTGACTTTCAGTTTGAAGATTCTTTTATGAGAGTCTTTGTTCATCGAAGTAAGACTGACGTTTACAGGGACGGGGCTTGGGTTGTTATCGCTAAGACCTTCAAGCATACATGTCCTTATTTATTAGTTCAACGATATTTTGCGGCCGCTTCTTTTTCAGCAGACAGTGAAGAATTCATTTTTCGCCCTGTCGTTTTTCTTCGCAGTACCGGAACCTATAAATTGCGCGGGTCTGTTCCTCTGTCTTATACTAGAGTGCGGGAGATAGTGCTTAGTGCTTTCGATTCCATCGGCCTTCCCAAGCAAGACTATGGTCTCCATAGCCTTAGGGCCGGAGGTGCCTCTGCTGCTGCTAATGCTCGAGTGCCTGACAGATTGTTTAAAAGACACGGCCGTTGGAAATCAGACAAGGCAAAAGACGGTTGCATTAAGGATAGTGTTCATTCATTGTTGTCGGTTTCGTTGTCATTGGGTATTTAATTTTCCGCATTTCCCGTTCTTTTAGTTCGCACACGGCTCGTGTTGACACACCCCAATTGAGGTTGCTTGTTACATGATAAATGTTTTATATTCGTTTGAGCGGGGTAGCGAATTAGAATATAAATGTATTTATCATGGGTTACGTAACCTTTTCTTTGGGGTGTTACATGGTATGCTGTTTTTTGTCGCTTCATTAGCGCCAGGCTATATATATTCGAGTTGTCCTCATTTATATTCATTCGCGTCTTACGACCGTCCCTACGCCCTCAAAATTAAATACCCGGTGATCAGGGGCTTCTTTTACACGTTGTTTTTTGCATGCTGCTACACGAAAGGTTTAGCACGTTTTGTATCTTTACTGATTGATTGTTATACGAGCATAGTTTAGATCATTTTGTTGGATTGTTTTTCTTGCTGTAATTTTGTGCATTTCTGGGTTTTCATTCTGTTTATTGTATTGTTTCCATCCATTCTGTTGATGAAGGCATAATAAAGAGGGTCGCACACGGCTCGTGTTGACACACCCCAATTGAGGTTGCTTGTTACATGATAAATGTTTTATATTCGTTTGAGCGGGGTAGCGAATTAGAATATAAAGTGAAATTAACAATTAACACAACAAGTCAAATGTTGGTTTCTGAGAGGGGAAAGCCGGAGTACCTGGAGAAAACCTCTCGATGCAGAGTAGAGAACCAACAAACTCAACCCACATATGACGCCGAGTCGAGGAATCGAACCTGGGCCACATTGGTGGGAGGCGAGTGCTCTCACCACTGCGCCATCACTTCACCCCACGAAACAGATACAGAAACAGAAACAGATCCATCTCCCAATGTTCAAATCTCCCTTTGCCGCTTTTACTTCGGTAGCCATCTTGATTATTACGAAGACACAAGTTTTCTTCAAACAAAGGGAAACATGACACGATTTTAATTGCAATGAACTCGTGCATTAAAGTTTCCCATGAAAGATGCACCAGTCAGACTGTAAGCGTGGTATACTCTTCCACCCAGTGAACTTATAAGTGTGCCGCACGCACAGGGCATGAAGGAAAAGCAGGTCACAGTTCACAGCAATACTGGAAAACCTAAAACTATCACAGGGACTAACCTTAAGCCTAAACAGTGCCTTTAGTCGTAATTAGGGTTATGGTTAGCATTATTAAAGGGATAGGTTGTTTCAAGAGTAGTAAAACAGGGATCTCTTAACGGTAACTTCGATTGTAGGTGCTCGGCGCGGCACGTGTATATAATTACGTATCATTGTTATGTAAATAGTCAGCCAGAATTCAAAATAAATATCATTTTAAAGGTGTGAATCAGCAACTTGACACGTTAGCTCAGTGGTGAAGAACAGGGACAAGTAATCCAGAGGTTTACAGTGGGTCGGAGTTCAAGGCAAGCTGCGAGTGACATATCATGGGATAAAATGGCAGAAAAAGCCGAGCGGGATCTAGAAACAAGAACAAGACGATGGGATAGAAAGAGGAAAGCTCGGACGAAAACGAGTAACGGTGTGGGCGATGAAGGGAAAGTAAGTACAAATTACCCATGTATATATTCGGTTCTCTTGGGTATAGGCATTGTTCTACAAAACAATAGCGCGAATGCATAATGAAGTAGGGACCTGTACGGAAATCATTCCCAGACGTCTTCTGCGTATTTTAAGATCATATGGGATGAAATGTATCATAAAAGAACCGACCAGAATTTCTGATGTAGCACAAACATTAATCGATTTGATAATTGTTAGCCATCAAGAGAAAATCACTTTGGCTGGTGTGTCCCACTTGGGAATATCTGACCACAGTTTTGTGTGTGCAAATTTGCGAATGAGAAAGGAAAAGAGCCCCCTGATGATTAAGACCATAAATAATTACAGAACTTTCAACCAGCAGAAATTTAGAGACGACATCGAAAGCGCTCCCTGGAGTGTGTGCGAGATCTTTGACGATATTCATGATCAGGTCTGGGCATGGTAACACCTTTATCAGAGAAAAGTATCTGACCACATCCCAACCAGACAAGTGAGAAAGAGGAAAAATCAACTACCATGGATAACCAACGAAATAAAGAAAGAACAAAACAAACGTTATCGTCTTCTGAAACTCTACAAAGTCAACAAAGATGCTCATACTTGGAGCCTGTATAAAGCTGCTTGAAATCGATTCAACCGACTGATACGTGATGCGGAAATCTCTTATTGGAGAGAGAAATTTGCAGAAACTGAGAACAGTAAAAATTTTTGGCGAATTTTAAGGAAAGCCCTGGGAAAAAAACGCGAGAAAGCCAACACCTCCAGTGCAAGATAGCGATGGGAATATCTTGATGAATGACTACAACAAGACTGAGGAAATGAATAATTACTTTGCAAATATTGGAACAAAGATTGCTGAAAAGTTTCATCATGATTCTGGTGCATCACTTAACCAGTTATTAGCATCTGTTATCCCTGGAACTGCTGTTCTGGATCAGGTAGCCTTCTCCGAAGAACAAATTAAGCTGAAATTATTTCACATCAAACAAAAAGCAGGTGGTCCTGACAAAATAACGTCGCGAGATATGGCTGCGGCTACTGAGTCACTTTTTGAAGGTCTCTTTAGCATCTTTAAAAATAATATTCAATGTGGCATATTCCCCAGTATCTGGATGACTGGAGAGGTCGTCCCGGTACACAAGAAATGGATTAATAAATCAGACTGCGCCAACTACAGACCGTTGACCATGTTCAATTTGAACAGCAAAATGCTGGAGGACATTGTCTGTGATTCCTTAGATTCTCACCTTGGAACTAATGATCTTATACACCCAAATCATTGGGGCTTCAAGAAAGGTGTCTCCACCGAATCACTACTTTTGTACTTGACTGAAACATGGAAAAAGGCAATTGATGGTGGCTATAAAGTTGGTGTTCTTTTTGTCGACTTTAAGAAGGCATTTGACACTGTCGATCATGCCATCCTTAAATCCAAATTGTAAGACCTAGGAGTCTCTGGTGTATTCCACGAGTGGATTAATTGCAAGCTCTCCCAATATGTCAATGTCAACGGCGCAAGATCAAAGCTACGACAAATCCCAAGGTTCTCTACTGGGACCCAGATTCTTTGCAATATATGTCAACGACTTTCGGATGTATCCATATGTTTGCAGATGACACTACTATCATTGGGAAAGAGGTCGAAAAAACTACTGATGCGTTAAACCACATTTTAAACGACTTCAGAGTATGGTGCTGTAAGAATCATCTGACTGTTCACCCCTGAAAGACTGTGGCTGTGCTGATTTCCAGAATGCTTTTGTTGGTCTATTAAGACCTCTTTATGTTCGGAAATTCTTACATTCACTTTACCACTAAATCCACTTGCTTAGGGGTTGAAATCGACTATAAACTGAAGTGGAAACCCCAAGTTAAAGCACTGCACACTAAGTTTGGAGGAAAGCTAAAATTCCTGAAAAAGTTTAAAGCCCTTCCCTCAAGTGTCTTGGAAGAAATATATTTCAAAGGGCTTGTACCAAGCATCGCTGTTTGGGGATTTTGCTCACCATCTACATTTTATACTTTGGAACATTTGCACCTGAAAGCAGCCAAACTAGTCCACAAACTCCCTACCGAAACCACAGGTAACCCAGGCTCACTGTGTGTAGGTAAATATAGAGAACATATGAGGCGAAGTTTAGGTCTGAAAATTTGCTAGAAAATGGAAATAAAAATCGATAAAACTTGTGGTGAGTTGTTGTTGTCTTTAATACGTACACGAAGTTTCGGGGAAAATGGTCCCCGTTCACCTTCCTTCATAATATCAAGGAAAGTTCAAATTCAGACAAGCAGTACAAGTATCTTACTACAGACATACGTTTATTGGAGTAATATAATGCTAGTACATTTAAAATTCATTTCCAAACGTATATCACAATATATCAAGAATATCCAACGCGAACTATTATTCACAGAAAACTCTTGCACAAAAACTTTACATACTTCACAGAACCCAAGTCTTCTCGAATAAGAACCATAAACCACAGAATACAAGAATACTGCCGTGCGAGAAATTTTCAAGGTTGTTTTGATCAGTTCACCATTCTGTGCACGTCACGAGAATGGTGTTTCATGGTCTTCCCAGTGACTTTTGTTTCTCCTTAGGTTCCTAAAAATCCTCAATCGATTTGCCAAAAAAAGCTCCCAATTTCCAATAAACAAAGTTCCGAAAAACTACGATAAAACAACCACACAAAAGTTTTTGGTGGCGTAAGCGCCCTTTTTCTAAATCCGGGGACTTTCATTTTTAAACTCTCATTATAAATGTGTCATCAATCCGTGCCAACATAACTTCCGGTAAAAATAAACTTCCGGTTCAATCTTCAAAAGGAACTCTTACATAATAAAAATGGGGAAAAGAAAATACTCTCAAACAACTTCTACTTAATATTTATTACTTTTAAGTGCCAAAAATGCCAAAAACCATAATTCGATATTAACTCAATTTTAACTCAAACTCAACTCAAACTCAACTCAACTTGTAACTCGATCAGTTGTGTATCTCCATCCAATGAGAGTCAGGTAAGTCCAGGTAATTTATCATAGTAAAAAGCTCGGACAGTATCTACTGGTAAATCTTTTGATTCTCATCAACAATAATAATAATAATAATAACAATAATAATAATAATAATAATAATAATAATAATAACAATAATAATAGTAATAACAATTATTATTATTATTATTATTATTATTATTATTATTATTATTATTATTATTTATTATGAGGTGTTTCTCTCTGATGGTACTGCCATATCTATGAGTTTGCAGGTTTTGTTCTTATGGTCTTTGATCACTATATTGGGCTTGTTAGCTGCTATTTCTCTGCGTGTATTTGCACATCCTAAAGTATCGTAGCTTCTTTATTTTCAGTGACCGTTGCCTGTTCATGTTCATACCACTTGTCTGGCACTTCGATGTTGTAGTGCTGACATGTTTTCCAATGTATATATGGCGCTGCCTTGTTGCATCTGGTTATACTCAGTTTTTGCAAGTTCAGGACAGCCAGACACAATGTGGTCTATCACTTCCTCGTATCTGTTGCATCTCCTGCACATTGGATCAGTGCCGTCTTTTATAATTCTAGCATGGTATAATCTTGTGGCCAAACTTTGGTCCTGTGCTGCGATTATTTGGCCTTCTGTTTCAGCTTTTAGTCCAGTGCTTCTGAGCCATTGGTTGGTCTCATTTTGGTCAACATCTGCTTCCTTAGTTCTCTTTGGAATTTGCCATGAAGTGCTTTTTCCTCCCATTGCTTTGATAGCTTATTATTATTATTATTATTATTATTATTATTATTATTATTATTATTATTATTATTATTATTATGAAATTCTCTCCAGCTTTCAATTCTTGCTGGGTGTTCTATGTCACATCTCAGCTCCTTCCCGTAGCGCAGAGACGCAGCACTTTCTCAGGATATGTGATGTTCCCAACAAGGCGATCATCTGGGCGCTGCCAGTTATATCCGGTATACCTTAGTACTCCTGCCACTTCGCAGTCTTTCGAGACTGTTCCAAGGGCCCCTATAAACAATGGAACCACTACAACTTTTACCTGGTGTATCCATCCTACTTCAAAAGCTAACTCCTGGTATTTATTATTATTATTATTATTATTATTATTATTATTATTGGTCAGTCCCCATCTGGACTGCTAATACATCACTTGATTGCCCATATAACCAGTCATTATTAAGATATCACAAAATTAGAAATACTGAGTGGCCCTTCTTCCCCCTTGATTTGATGATGGAATTTTTCAATCACATTCTTAAATACTGCCTTAGAATGCTTGGGAGAAATATCAATGAGAAGAGTGAACAAATAATTGCATGGTTTTGAGTATGATGCAGAAAACACTTGATTCTGTTGATTGTAACAGCAGACTTGCTAACATTATTATTTAATAAAAGTGGATGCCACAAACTGATTGCAGCTGATAGGTCAAATAGTTAAAGATCTTGTCACAGGCCATGAATTTAGCTTTCATCTGGGGAGAGTCGGGTATGCAGCTTTCCCCAGTTTTGAAAGGGATATCTTTCAAGGTGTAGACTAGAGAGATCATGGTCACAAGGTCTCTTGAAAACTTGGGAGGCTATGTATGAGAAATACACTTCATGTTGGTTTACAACATGCTTCTCATATTGCCAGTGAAAATGGTACATTGTGTAACCTTGTGCATTATAGACATTAAGATCTAAGAAAGAGAGAAAACTTGATCTACAGTTTTCTGTAATAATAGAATACATGTACGTGAAATAGATTGTCACACATGTAAGAGCTCATGAAAAAAAATGTTGTATTCATATTTAGATCAGGGGTTGCATATAGTACAGATGATTGGATTTATAATTAAAGTTAATAAATGGTTACTACCAGTCTTTTCATTGCATATGACCACACAGGTTTGCAAAATTGTAATCAAAGAAAAAAAAACTTTATAGTTGAAGCTCCACTATCGAATGCCGTTTGTATCAAAAATACTTCTTGTCACATATAAAACTTATTGCTCTTTAAACAAAACATCTTAGCTCATACATAAAACTTGCTACAAAATATAAAACTTGTCACGCCATATATAAAACATGTTTCAAAATATAAAACTTGCCATGCCATACTGTACGTAAAACTTGTTTGAAAAGATAAAACTTGTCACACCATATATAAAACTTGATGCAATAGTACTTCTCACACCATATATAAAATACTTGTCACGCAATACGCCTATTGGAACCCAGTACCGCACCAAAGGGCAAAAATGAGGCGATGGACTTGAGTTTCCAGAATTATAAACTCTATAAAGTTGCGTGAAACCCTTCGACAAATAACTCAGAAATGCCGTAGGGCACAGACCTGAGAATTGGTGGGGTAATTTATGAATTTGTCTCCTACAACATTCCAAGTTTTTGGCTTATTTCATTGAATGTGACGGCGAAAATGAACTATAGTTAAACCCAACAACTTGAACATCTCTCTTATAATTAATACTCCAGAGGTGGTTTGACACGGTCTAAAAAGAGCTTGAAGTGTGGTCATTTGCAGAGCAGATCTCCAGATCTCAGGGGTTATCCAGGGCAGCTGGTCTCCCTTGATATACTTCTTTTTGTATGGAATCTGCTGGTCCACTACATCTACTGTATGGACAGCTGGTACCAGTGTTCACAAATACCACCAATGTCATCGAAGATATATGCAGCATGCCAGGGGATTTTACCAAGATCAGCTTGGAAACAATCATTTTCGAAGCCCTTCATACTACGATATTCAATGAGCTTAGGTTGAGGTCTAGTGGCCTTCTGCTTCCATATAGCAGAGATCAGATCATGATCACTAAGGGCCAGCTTCATTGTTCTACTAAATGTAGCAAATTTTTCCAAGGTTGCTGGAAATAAGGACATCAGTGACGCACAGCTGTTGAAATGACGACTTCGCATTAGGCTGCCGATGGTGATTGCCTCACTTTGCTCTAATAATCGAAACAGTAACTCATTTACTGGTATGTTCTTTTGATTACCTCTTTGCCTTTCCACTCTGTGTTGGTTTCTTAAGACCATCAGCAAGACTTGATAGTCTCTTGATGGGGTCTCTGTGAGAGGCTACAGTAGTCCTGGAAACTCTAGTTCATCACCTCGTTCTCGCCCTTTGGCGTGGTACTGGGTTCCAATAGGTGGATTGCGTGACAAGTTATATTTTATATATGGCGTGAGAAGTTTTATTGAAACAAGTTTTATATATGGTGTGACAAGTTTTATATTTTCAAACAAGTTTTATATATGGCATTAAGAGTTTTATTTTCAAACATGTTTTATATACGGCGTGACAAGTTTTATATTTTGTAGCAAGTTTTATGTATAAGCTAAGATGTTTTCTTTAAAGAGCAATAAGTTTTAATATATTTATTTTATATGACAAGAAATATTTTTGATACAAATGCCATTCCATACTCAACAATTCCAAGTTACTACATTGTAGTCCCTACAAACCAGTAAACATGAAAATATTATTAACATTATACATGAACAGGTTAATTAATTATTTAAGCCATTCACTCTCCAGGACGCCCCCAGTTGATGGAAATCGTTTTGCATTAGACAGGGTAAAATCTGTCAAGTCTCACTCCCACGAGTCAATGGGTCAATAGCCATACTGATTCCTTAAAATTATTTATGCTGCAAGAATGATGACAAAATTTGTTCATATCTAGAAACCGCACAAAATTATAGCCTTAAAGGCAACACAAACCAAACCAGTGAAATCATACAGTAAGACTTCCATAACTGGTAGCTTGGTAGTGTGAATTGTTACAACGTAACGGTTGCAAGCAGATAATCAAAATCTTCACCACTAATTGGAAATTCTTCTTCTTGTTCTGACTCACTTGAAAAATCAAAGTAGTCGTAACACAATACATCCTCCATGTTTACACTAAAAGTCACTGTTGTAATGTTTTGCTCCAGAGCAGGGCTTTGAGAAAACAATGGGTCACAGGAAATGTCAATGTCTTCAAACAGTTCACTAAAAATCTCAATTACATGTTTGTCTCAGGCAAGCTGCATTGAAGCAAGGTGATGATTTTCAATTAAATATTCAACATCAAAAATGTGATTTACCACCCCTTTCATCACATCCTCTAAAAATCCATGAGCCATAACTCTGTTTCCCAGTACTGGAAATGGGATGTCATTAGTTAGTGTTTCTTGTATTTCATGCAACAATAGCTGAGTCCTTTCTTGAGTGGTTTTAAGGTGCTGTCAAAGTCCTTGAAGAGGGCAACACAGATACAAGTGTCCACTTTGAAGCTGCTGGCCATGAAAATAGACAATGTGGGCTTCTTTGCCATCTCTGCCAGCTCTACCAGCTTCCTGTAAATGGTTCCTCAAATTTGGAGCAGGACCATAGTGGATGACTAACTGCAGATATTGCTATCACAGCTTATTATGACTGGACCCTCATTATTCTTCAGGGACTTTGCCACTCGCTCCTTGAGCTCTGTGGTACACTCCAAGAAATTAGACTACTTCTAGTTGGTGATTTGGTGTTGCCCATGTAATCTAAATGACCCAGTTTCTTTAGAAGGTAGCTCAGAACCAAAGAAACATCACTGATGCTCTTGTGAAATACGATGCTCTTTGGAGAAGCATCCTGGTTAACAGAAATCTCTTCTACCAGCCAATTCAAACAACTAAGTCCTTTCTTAACAGCTTGCAAAGAAAACCGAATTTTCTCATAGTTTATCGAAACATTGATAATCTGACAAATTTATTCCAAGAAGCTTGGTCAGAGCCTCTCTGTTCCTATGTTCAACAGCGGCAGTCAAGGCAAGCATTGCAGTTCCAGGCTTCAAAAATGATCTCAAGAATGATCTTTTCTCCATAAGCTTCCCGGAAAGCATTCTTCTTGTTAAAAGCTTTGCCCCTAATAAGAAGGAAATGAGAATATTGTGATATACTCTAAATGCATTTAATTCCACAGGGCTTAGAATACACTACATTGTTAAAGAAAATTGAAAAACCAGTGAATACCAGTACAGATAACTTTTATCAGAATGAATAAGAGGGTGTTGCTGTTTTCACAAAGCAGACAAGCACTGGCTGATCATGCAGGATAGAAAAATTTACAGATCATTGTTACACAATCACTGGCAAAACTCTGCAAGATTTAGTTCGAACATGTACTTAAATGTAAGCTTGCTTAATTTTACATTTGTTGTTAATTAAGGCTCAGTAGCAAAATATCGCACAAAGTTGAAGCTAGAAGATTTCAGCTTGGAAGCCGATTCGTAGATAACTTGCTTCATATTTCACGCAAAGGGTTCAACAGTGAATCGGTTATAGTTCGAGGCAAAAACCTTTCTAGTTACTTACCAAATTTGACCTACGTGAGCTTCGTCTACGACAACAAGTTCGCAGTTGTCTTTAAAAGTTGACTTCTTGTGTAACCAGCTTAAATTGACGATTATCGTTAATCGTTAATTTGCTTTCAATTTACTATTATGGTTATTTCAGAACACTGTGTCCCAGGACTTGTGGTAGCAAGAACATAAGATATTTGTTTTCTAAACAAATATCTTATGTTAGAGGAATTAAGCGAGCTATTTGGAGAAAATAATTGGTCAAAATTTCTGACTGCCGGGTATCTAGTTTTTTGAAAGCACTTCCCGGCTGCCGGGTATCTAGACACAATGATTATCGAAAGCTAATCGTTTTGAAACGGGTTCTTAGACTTAAATACTGTTTATCAGCGCTATTTGAAATGGATACTTAGACTTAAATACCGTTTATCAGTGCTATTTGTAGGCAGTCTGCAGTCTGCAAGTGTCACACACCGTATTTTGAGACAGTTGTAACGGCCGATTCAAA